>NW_020955819.1:323737-426889 GCF_003031625.1 Empidonax traillii | reverse complement strand
GGAAAATTAGAAGGTAGGTCTTTACAGCTGTCATGGGAGAAATTCAGAACAATAGCTTAGGGGGCAAAAAAGCCCCCAGACTACTGGATCTGGATCTGTGTGGTCATTTGAGCAATACCTTTAATTAGTTGTCCACTATACATGATTTCTGTAAAGGCCATTAGTTTATTCTCTAGAGGGGGAGTTTTGTGATCAGTCTACCTATTGTACACCACAGAAAATTTCCTCCCTCCTTTAACTTATCTGAAATTATGGGGCTGACAGGGCTTCTTTCACCCTTGTGGGTGGTTTGAAGAAGCATGTGTAAGAAAAACATGAAGAGCACACAAGCAGTAAAAAAGACCTCACCTTTTAGGCCTCTTTTACTCTTTCCATCAGTACCCAAAGAGCTGTCAGGAAAGATGAAGCTTTTGGAAGTGTTTATACTGTTATTTTGGGCTGGTTTGGAGCATACAGAAAGCCCATGCATGTCTGTCCACGCATACACACACACAGCTGTACCTCTAGTGGAAGTGTATTAGCAAATGCCCCAGCTGGGGAGCAGTGGCCAGCGAGGCAGGAGAAGCAACACACCTGGCTCAGCAGTGTAGAGAACGACCCCTGATGAGCTTCAGGTGGGCCCTGGCAGTGGAGAATTGGCACTTCAGGTGCATGTGATGGGCTAAGTGTCCTTTGGGGAGGTGCACTGGTGGCTGTGGAGCTGTGTTACTGTGGAAATCTGCAGGAAGGCGGCTGAGCCTCTGGAAGTTCCTGGCCTGGAGGTGAAGGAGGGGTGAGTGAGTATGGGCTCTGTGGGGTGTGCAGCTTCACACTGCTGTGTCTGTATCAGAAGGAGTGTGTGTGGGACACGTGCAGTGGGTACTGTAGTGGTGGGTGTTTCACAAGCCTGTGTGTCTGCTCATGGCACCACCCGGTATTAAGTTCAGAGATCTGGAAGGTGTCCCTAGGAGGGCTAACCAAAGGTAGGCAGGATTTGGTCACTCATGTGAGGAGGCATGTTAAGTCTTGAGTCTGTAACTACCTACATGCAAGACTTACTTCTGTGCAGGGCTTTGATTCCTCTCAGGGCCTGCCATGGGACCTGGGAGGACACGCCAGGGCTCTGTCATCACTGCTTCCTCCTCTGGGGCACTGTTGCATGTGGCAAGTGAGAGTGAAATGAAAATGGTGGTTTTCTACTTTCCCTGCTTCAAAAGATGCTTTTGTTCATGTTCACCAGCTTAAATTTATGTGGAAAAATACAAGGTAGAAAAGACATTTCAAATGGATTACCTGTGATCTGCTGTTTTCCTGTGCTAAGAGCTTGTTGCTGTTAAGCGAACGTGTGCTAAAATGAAGCTAGAACAGTAGTGTGAAAACGGTGCTGTTGCTCGGCTTTGTGGGGGTATGTTTTAACTACCAGCATTTTATTCAGTTTCCTCCGTCACTGGTTACAGCACCGAGTTGAAATCCTCACTGCTGGACCTGCGGGGCAGCCTCTGGTGGGTGGGAGGCAGTCGGCAGCTGCCGCCAGCGGGCAGGGCTCCGTCTGCAGCGCTCTGCGAGGGGGATCACGCTGATTCCCACCAGCTGAGACCCGCTCCTTTAGCTGGCAGCCTTAAACGAAAGCAAAGGGGTGCTGTGTTTTCCCTAAATTGCTGGGGGGTTGTTTAATCTTATATTTAGACTAGAGAAGGAACTTAAATGAAGGAGCTTTTCTTATATCGAACAGCGAGCAGCAGGACAGAAGCAAATGTTTAGTGTATCCACAGGGATACCTGCCGAGGTCAAACGGGCTGATTGGGTTCACCTGCACTGCAACATCGTGATTTCTGTGTTGCAGTGCATTTACTGTGGTAGGACTGCTATGGATCCTGTCCTTTTTTTGAATGTCAAACTGTAATTACACACGCAGAAATTGCATGGGAACTACAGTTTCTGGGTTTGTGTGTGTATATACATACAAAATTTTTTGTATGGATATATATATCTGTAAGTTTAGTAGAGGAATTAAGATATGAGTTGCTGCGTTTTGTAGCTATAATAAGGATCGTGATTACTTTGAGAATCTTTTGAACTTTCTATCCTTGTGTGAAGTGAAACTTTGAGAAAGACTTTGCATGCATATCCGTATCCTAACTTCGAAATGCAGAGTTAAAACTGCTTCATGAAAGGGTGTTGCCACAGCACTTAGTTGGACCTCCCTCTGAGAGGAAAGACTGGAAAAATATCTGTTGAACACAAGATACCTTGTGTGCTGGAGAGGAAATGCGAGTTTATAACCCTGCAGGCTCATCTTTATCTAGAGCTGTCAGTTCCTAATGGAAGTCTCTTACGCGTTCAATTTGGGGCAGGCAGATGGTAAGGAAAAAGGTAATTCTGTAAATGAATGTATTAGCTTGCTTTGCCTTGCCTTCTCAAACTGTGAGGTTGTGAACTCTAAAGGGGTTACTGAGTCAAGAGGCATCCATGAACCCTGTCTCTATCCTGTTCCCAAAACATTGTATCTGCTTCCAGGGAGTCTGTGGCTGAAGGGGGAGGATGCGGAGGGAGAGCTTTATGTGTTCAGAGGTTTTGTCTCTTGAGAGTGCTCTTTTTGTAAAGGATTGCGGTTTGCAGAGGAACGCTTGAGGAGGATTGCTTAATACCCCTCTGTGGTATGTTTGACTTTCTTTGGTTTCCTGAACTCAGTACTCATTCACTGAAAAGTAAAGTAACTCCTATGGGAGTGGGGAGGGGAGAGAAATTTCAGACAAGATTGAAGCTGCCTTAGGTATTAAGTATGAGGAGACTGAAGTGCATCCCTGAACGGCTCCTGCTGAGATATTAATAACTGGTCCTCTCACCCCTATTACACTGAATCTCTTGCAGTTTTCTTGCCAAAACAAGTGGTATTTTCAGTCGCACTCCAAGTAAGGAGAAGTCAAAATGTAACCTTAAACCAGTGAGCTTTAGAGGCAGCTTTGCAGGGGCTGTGAAGTGCTTTTTCTGCCAAGCGAATGGGCGAATGAGCATTCAGCAGAACCACAGGCCTTCCAGTAGGTTTGACTTGAGACAACTGGGGCCCAGTGGCCAGAAGGGAAAGTGTCCATTACAATTAAATCTCCAGCAGAGCTGTGAACATCTCCAGGACTTCAGTTTCCAAGGGTTTTGGCAAACTGTTTTTCAGTGTTGATCTTCTGGCTTTGATTTTTGTTCTGATTTTTCTGACACATGGCAGTCAGAAACGGACAAGTTTGGAACCTTAGTTTAGCATTTTATTTCTACACTGGTATTTTCGTTGCTATATACAGCCTCCACTATATTTAATGCTTAGTGCGTACAGTATATAAAACTGATGGAGGGTGATGCTGTTTACTGAATTATATATACTTCTAATTACCTGTTTTATCAGACCTTCTCATCTCTAGGATCAGCTTTTGCAACTAAGTGGAGCATCTCTTTTTTCAGAGTCTCATAAAGGCTACAAAAATACTTTTCGTACTAGAGATGTAGGAAATTGCAGTCAGGTAGTATTTCGCTCAATATAATTAAAATAAAATACAGCTGATGTGAAAACTTGGGTACAAAGTAGCTCAGTTACTCAAGTCAACATTTTCTTCCCTCCAGTGACAGATTTTCCAGTTGTTATTGACTGATTTCAGAAGGATTTATCTCATATTCTGAGACAGGTTGAGTTATTCTTGATATTACAGTCATCGAGGCAGCCTTAGAGAAACTCATGGTCTTTCAGCACAGTTGGAATTCTGTTAGATTTCACACATCACAGAACTCACAATTTCTAAACTGGCTGTAAACTTAAGGGATGGGAGGAGCCGACCTGTTTTGTGGTGTAGGAAATAAAACACTGTATCCATGTCGTTGTAAGAATGACAATTCAGTAAAGAACTTACAAAAATCATATTCATTCTAGATTTAATATCTTTGAACTATATTTTTCATACTAATTAACCCATTTCTCATGAAAGTAGCTTTAATGTTTCCTTGGAATTGATTTGCAAAGAGGCATGTCCATCAATTAAATTTAAAAAAAATAAAATTATAAATGCACTATAACTATGCTTCCCTTAAAGAAAGATCACATGGCAGCCTGTAATTCTATCCAAATAAGAAGATAACTCTGCAAGGTCACATGCTGGGGAAACAGTGATGCTGGGCTGCCGCAGAGTCACCAGCCGTGTGGTCCCCTCGCTTTGTGGAAGCCCCATCCATTGTTGCAGTTGCTGGAATTCTCATTAGTCACATTCAAGACAGTACTGCAAACACTAAAAAAGGAAGGAAGGAGAAACTCTGACGTGTGCCAGGAATTTTGCTTTGAGTTTCAGCAGTTCCCATCTGTCGTTCGGCTGGGACAGTGGGACACTGAGGAGTCTCAGCGATGCTGGGCAGCAGTTGCTGAAGTGCCTGGGGCACAGCGTTTGTTCCAGGAACTCAATGTGTTGCTGATTCCACAATTAAATGCTATGGGATTTTAATTTACTCATTTTTCATTTCCTTAATTTTTGGCATTCAGATGCAATTTTGCTGAAAAGATTGCCTGGGAACATGAACACTTTCCTGGAGCTGAAAGCTCGATTAGCAAAGCGCTTTCCTAGCATCTCCTCCTTAACACCCATCCCTTTCCCTAGGGAAAGGGTTGGGCTTGCTGTGAGGGCTATGGCTCGAAATGCGCACATAGGTTTTATGGTTACAGGAATCCCCAGCAAGAGGTTTGGTGAGGGTCTTGGCTGTGTCGATGTGCTGCTCTTACAATTAGCTGTTCTGTTTCTAGATTGGAGAGTGAAATGGTGAGTCTGCTTATCTGCTGGGATCCCAAGCCCTGCAAGGAACAGGGAGAATGAAGGTGTGGTTTCCCTAGGGGGCTGCAGCCTTGCCTGTTAAAGCACCTAACATAGCATGTGTGTCTGCATCCTGTGATGTTTTCTCAGTTCATGCTCTAACCCTGGCAATGACCACATTTATTGGAGAAACTGATATATCTGCAATTAGGAAGTGAAGAGACTTGTCTGCCCCAAAGTCCCATCATTGCCCTTGGCTTAGGTGTATGGGTACTACCCTGAGTTGTTTTACACATTTGCATTTTATCAGGCATTACCAGTACTGTATAATTTAAGGAATTATATTTAACTGCTGGTGACTGTGAGTTGGTCCCAAACAAGGTGGTCAACTAAATTTGCCTTGTTTTTGGGAATTGGCCCCAGCATTATTTACTAATTCCTGAAATGCAAGGCAGAAACAATGCAAACGGTGCATCTATGTGGAAGATGTTTTGCAATATGATGTTTTTCTGCAATAACTCCTTATTATTGAATGATTAATTATTGCAAGGACTATGTCCAAGTTCTTTTCTCTTCCTCCTGCTGAAACTCAACTGCAGTACTTGTATCTCTTTACATGAAAGCTCTTACTGAAGGATTATAGGCAGGCTATTTTCCTCCTTTTACAGGGGAATTAGGTGTATAAATGACTTCTGGGGGATATGGTCTTGAAAGCTTGAGAGCTCCACCCTGAGTTGGAGCAGAAATACATTAGAAGCATCTAATATTTGTTGTGCTCAGGCATAACCCAAAGTTTTGTCCTGCTAATATAATCCATCTTCTGTCACTATAAGGACCAGTCGAATTTCCTTAGTAACAAATACCCTTTGTCTACTCCCAGAAAGCTTAGACTTACTTGCAACATGCAGAACCAAGGAAACTTCAGGTGATCCAACACTGTAGTATCAAAATCTCTGTGTGACTTGTTCCAGAACCACAGTGTTCAGTCCCACTGCACCATCAGGCTGCTTAATAAGATCTGTGTCTTTTTCCAAAAGAGTAAAGTATATAATAAACCATAAATCTGATCTTCTTTTTTATGCTGAAGGAAAAAATTATAAAAAAGGAATAGTAGTGATCTCATTATTCCTATAGTTTTTTCATTGATGGGTAAGAGCAAAGCTTTTGCCATCAGAACAAGCTCTATCAGAAGAGGTAGGCATCTCAGCTGTGAAGTATGACATGCAACAATGTTCCTTAAGGGTTTTCTCCTAGCCAGCTTATATGAACAAACTCTGCTACTTCTTGGAATGTTCTTATTAATAACTAAAATACACATTAGTTCTTTCACTGACCATGGATTAAGCTCTCAGCTATCATCTTGCTGACCAGAGTGAACAGCAGGGACGTGTCCGGCTGCAGTTGAAGAATGCCCTTTGCTGGGAGATGCCAAGGTCTCTTTTGAAGGAGACCAAGAGGCTCTGTTCCTGTAACTGCTTTGTAACTGTGCCTAGCTGAGCAGATTGGTGGACTCCAACCCCAGCTTTGCTTTTAACAGCAGAATTATTCTGACTTCTGCTGCTTGTAACTCCATTTTTCCCTCCTCAGGGGTAACTGTGTGTGGAAACCTCTAATGCTGGGCTTCTTTAAACTGAAAGCCCCAGCATGACTGTAGGGTTATTGCTCTGCATCTGGCCACATATTTCTGCTGTGGAAAAAAGAGAACCCATGGGCACTAATGTTGTAGAGTAGCCCAGCCTGAGTGAGATATTTCAGCAGAGCCTTGGTCCTTGATTATCAAGGGTATGAGATGTCATTGTCTCCAGGTGCACCAGAATTTGAGCCAAAGATGGAGCGTGAGGTCTCTCTTGCCGACCTGTATCACTTCAGGCAGATGTGGTGCTCCCTTCTGTGCAATTTCTGTACCTGCCTCTCCTTATTTGAACTCTTCCCTGGCGTTCAGGAGGGCAGGATCCCAGATAATATTGCCTCCTGAAGACAGTGTCCTGAGATGAATGAATGTGTTTGGATGTGCAAATTTCTCAGCAGATTCACAGCCACAGAAGTAGATACCAAGTTCATGTTCCCAGCTTTCCCAGATATTTACCCTTTAGATACAAATGCTGAAAGAGCTGAGTCTGATGTCACTGCAGCCAAGTGGCCCATCCGCTCTCACTTGGTTCTGTCAGTGCAGGATAGCTCTGTAGATGGCACAGACAATTCACCACAGGTATTGACAGCAATACAGGCATGCCTGGATGAAATTCTAGGTACTGTACTACCTGGGAAACTACACTTTATATTCTGTTGAGACCAAGGTCGTAGCTGGACAGCGAAAAGGAATTTGCTAACTAGGAAGCAAATTGAAGCTTTCTAAGGGCTTAAACAGTTTACAGGATACTCCATTTTAACTGATATAAACCCTTCCAGCAAGGAGGCAGAAGGGGATTTACCAAGCTTGGAAATAATTAAAATCATGCTGAAACTTTCCTAACAGGTACTAAATGTGACATAGTGTGTGGTCTCCCTGACAGGGTTGCCTTTCCCTATAAATGGGAAAGTGCAACATCAGATGTTTCAATGCATGCACACAGATAAACAATTCTTTTATGGCATATTAAGAACAGTTTGGTTTATGGCTTTTTAGATGCATCTTAAAATCTTGTTCTATAATTACTTTAGCAGAGCTGTCCAATTTCCAAGATGTGCTTCTAAGGCAGGATGAGTTTTGTACCTGGTTTTTATTAACTATATTACAAGCTAAAAATAAACCAAGTTGCAGACAGCTGATAGCAATATGGACCCTCAATGTGTTTCATTAAAAATAATAATAATTATTGGGAGGATGGAGGCAGAGGGCAAGCTCTTTTTGTCTCCTGGAGGCTGTTTTTCTTGTCTAGGAGAGGAAAGTAACCTGAAAGTCTTTGAAATTTACTGATATTCATTAAGATCACCGCACTTTGAAGGGAGCTTTAGCTAATTATGAACTTTAACCCCGTGTTTCAGTTTGTTCCTGGACAAAATACATGCCTTTGTCATGCCCTGCAGCCTACTGGCAGAGAAGTTTTCTGGTAGTGTGTTTGAAAGGATCCTGGGGTTTTCTGTCAAAAGTTGACAACTGCAAGTGCTGATTTACAGTTAGGGTGGTCTAATTTTTTTTTTTTTTTTTTTTTTTTTTTTTTTTTTTTTTTTTTTTTTTTTTTTTTTTTTTTTTTTTTTTTTTTTTTTTTTTTTTTTTTTTTTTTTTTTTTTTTTTTTTTTTTTTTTTTTTTTTTACTTTTTTAAAATCAGCCTAGGGATGTGGTGACTCTCTCTAATTTCTTTTTTACTTATGTCTGAGTGCCTTTGTGAAGAATGGACTCAAACAGACTTGGGAGATAAAGTTTCGACAGAGGAATTCGTAGGACCTCTGCAGGAGTGCAAGCCAGTTACTGAGCACAAGTTGAGGGCCAGTACTTTGGAAGAAACAATATGAAAAAATGTAATCTGGCCAAAGCTAGACAAAGGAAAAGAAATATTCTAGGAGAACACAGGGATTTTTTAAATCTTTTCTGTGTGAGCCTGTGCTGCTACTGAAATTCATTTAACCAAGAGTTATATTTCACTGAAGTCTGCCTATTCAAATGGTGCTGCTATTTAGCAGTCAGAATTAAAAAGGCAATAAACCACATGCATTTAAGCTGTAAACATGTCGTACCTCCTAATAAATTTGGAGACAATTTCTATGCCACAGTTTAATCAAATTGGTTTTGGTGAACATCTGCAAACGCGTGTTTTTGTGTGTTGGGTAGAAGAAAGCCTCTAAAAAATCTGAAGTAGAGTTTTGATAGCTGTTTTTGATAACTGACTAGAATGTTTCTGGAGACTGGGAAAGAAAGCCTTCTGCAAGTGATTTTGGCCAATATCTAGGCAAGGATGAGGGAGCAAAGGAGAAAAAAAAGAAAAAAGGAACAACAAAAAAGACAAACAACCACAAACCAAACATTGGAAAGGAAAATTAGGGTTCTACTTTCTAGTTATTTTTGAAGTGCTGCTCAGTGGTCTGAACTCCCCTGTCCAGATTTGGATTGGCATATATTGTAATTTGTTTCCTATCATTAAAATTTAACTTTCAATATGCAGTAAATTAAAAAAAAAAAAAAAAAAGCAGTAAAATATAATGGCCAGACTAGGGACTTAGGTGTTTGCAAACGTGTTGCTCTATAGCTTTTTCTCTCTAGAAGCCTGACCAAAAAGTTTGAAGACGTGCTGTATATTGACCATTGCCTTGATATTTGGAAACATGTGAGAATAGATAACAGTATTTTACAAGGAATTTATTTTAACAAACTGAGGAGGAAAGGTTAGATTCTCTAATTTATCACCATTACAATAAACACCGAATTCTGCGCTAAAACTCAGTGAGCAAACAGAGCCCTGTTTATTGTCCATGTCTTAAATTGCAGGGCTGCCTCACCTACTGCTTTAGGGAAGTTTGCTGCACGTAGTGCTTATTTGTTATTACAAGTATCAAAGACACTGAGGTGATATTTAGAAGTTTAAAGGTGAGGGGCGCTTTCAACATTTGCTCACACCTGTGTGTACTGGTCCCAGTGGTTCGGGAGAGGTTCTTGGTTAGAACCTTCACTTGTGAAGCATTCTGGACCAACCCTGCTCCTGCAGGCAAGCACACTCCTGGTTCCTGGAGTCAAGTGGGGAATTCCTGCCACCCCCACCCCCTCCCCAATTCTGTTTGTGCTGGCCTAGGTCTTCAGGGAGAGCCAGCAGTACATACGGTTCCTGTTAGCTGAGAAAACAGAAACATCTGGGAAAGACATGAATGACTTACTGACTCAGTTCAGCAGCAGGAAAGTCTCTTACAGTCCATTCTGGGCAGAGAGATCCTCTTTATTATGTGCTGAAGCAGAGAGCAAACGCACATAAAATCACATAACATACAGTTCAAACCAGCAGGAGGTGGGCAGTAATGGCTGTCTTATATGGCCTTTCCCTCTTCCTGCCTTTGGGTTTGCCTCCTAAAGAAAGTGTAGGGAAGGCTTTTTTCATCCAGTGAGAGTGGGGGAGAGTGCTTAGGAAGAGTACTTCTAGGGACAGCGGTGGCTTTCCCAGGGTGATGCCCATCAAGGTTTGACTTCAAGAGGGAAGGAAATTGAACCAGTGGTGAACATATTATTTCCTATGTGTTTACTGTAAAAATGCCTATAGTGTTATGGGTAGTTATTATTATTAATGTGGAGGTAGAATGACTAGATTGGCTCCAGGAGGCCCTGTTTGATCAGTGTGTTGGACCAGATGGCTTCCAGAGGTTCCTTCCCATCTTTACTAGTTTGTGGTTCTGAGATGTCAGGTAATTAAATTGGGTTTGACTCTGCAACATGACCTGGCTAAATCGGTGTGGCCGATTTCCTCAATCCCTGAGGAAATGTGTCCCACCAGGGTAAGGGTATTGCATTTTTTCCTAATCTGACTGCCCCGCCAAAGATGTTCAGAACTTAAAATGTCTGGTTTTAAGCAGGACATCCATAAATATAGGTTTGGCATATGGCGAGTAGTAAGGAAGGGACACAGCACACCAGTAACCTGCAGGGTGAGTGTTTGATATAAACATGTTGCCTGTGCTCTCTCCTCAGGGGAGACAAAGGGGTAGATGGGATGAATTGCCCTCTGCAGGTGCATGTGTGTGCTATCATGGTCCATAGGGTACCCCTGGGAGCTGTTGTACCCGCAGATGGGACAAATAAGCATTAGCAGCTGCTTGCATTCTCTTTCCTTGTTTTCATTCTCCTCTATGGGATCAAACGTTTCTCTCTTTTTTCTCTAGACTGTTATTTCTTCTTCTCACTTCTCAACTGCCCTAATTTTCCCTATATTTGCTCCTTCATACATATAAAATATTCTTTTCTATTGACCCTGAAGAATTATTGCTTCTATTAGCATATGATCAAGCTTTGCTGGATTTCCGCAGAAGGCAGAAGATGCCTTTATTAGAAAAATAAAAATAAATACATACAACTGAGTTCAGTGAAATAACTGTCTTTTGCCACCTTAAGTTGTGTGGATTTCAAGGAAATACTTAAAGAAAAGAGACAGATGACAAATTCTTGGGAAGGAACTTGTTCAAAATTACATGAAGACTTTGATTGTATATGAAAGTAAGGATGGAGGAAGCTGTGCTAGCTGGATCTTTGCTAGGGAAAATGTTAGTAGTCTAACGACAATACAGTCTGGTGGTTATAAAGAGAGCTAAAGAGGTCCAGTCACTTCATTAACTGTCTTTTCATAAGCCCTAGGAGAAAGCATCCGTCCCCTTGAGAGCAAAAGTTGTCTTTGGTGTCCAATCCTCATCCATCTCTTCTGCTTTCACGATTTCAGCCATTCAGACAATTGATGGAGCGCGTACTTATTCCAAGAACTTCCCTAAAGTTTTCTGCTCTGCTGTGCAGTTTTATGGCTTTATACCCAATAAAAACTACTGTATGTGCTTAACTCTGGGAACAGGCTAGAGCTATTTACTCAAGCAGAAAAGTATTGTATTAGGGTAAGAGATTGCTTGTGAAGATAAGAAAGGAATCTTGCTGGCCTTAAGTAAGGCATGAAGATATTTGAACAGTGTTCTATAGTGAACACTTCATCAGGCAAATGTTTTGAATTCAGTCTCCGCTGATGACTTCAAGGAAATTAGTACCTGATCCTTCAAATGCAGGGGACAGTATTGTCAGTGTGCTGTAGATCTGTGTGCACAGATGTTAAATATCTTAGTCTTAATGCTATCAGGAGTAGGTGGGGGGTTTTGTGGGGTTTTTTTGTTTGTTTGTTTGTTTGTTTTGTACAAGGTTTCAGTTCAAGTGTAATGTTAGTGGACAATCTACCTTGTAATTCTATGGGAAACTTCCTAATTTAAATATTTATCTACTACAGATTTTTTTTCCTCCTCTCCTTTATGGGAGTTCATCCTTGTTTAATTTTATTAGACATCATTTGTGGTGTTTCTGACCAAAAACCCAACTGGCTGATCTGCCCTCAGCTGGCTGTGGCACCTGTGCTCCTCACACACTTGGAAGATACAGGCTAGATGGGATGTCAGGCACATGAGGGAAAGAATGCTCATCTGGAGAAAGCTGGTGGAAAACACTTCTCTTTTGTTTCTGTGCCACCTGGAAGGGGTATCCAGAAAGCTTCCCTGCAGGGCATGTTGTTCTGGAGTGTAGGTACAGCTCTTCCTCGCTTCTGCCAGAAACAGAGGGATGAACATAGTTATGTCTTGGAACAAGTTGAAGCATGACACTGTCCCAGCAGCTATACACATAAATGAAGGGAAGGAAAAGGAACTTTGTTACAATGAGATGAAGGTTCAGTTAGCAATCTCATTTTTCATTAGGGTAATTATTGTGAAGATGAGTTTAATTGCTGGTGGCACCTTCTTCCTTTTTTTTTTTTTTAAACTTATTTAAATTTCCTGAACCACAAAAGATTAATAGCCTCACAATTTATGATTTTTCTCTGCAGAGTGAAAAAGTGTAATTAAAAAGAAGATATACAGTTGGATTAAATTTTTGAACTGCAACTTGGAAAATTTTCACAAAATACAAAGCACAAAAGAAGTTCAGGGTATTGTTTCATGTTATTCTGCAGATGATTGCAAAGCATACTTGCTTAGTGAAGTCAAGCTTTGTCTTAAACCTTGCTTTTGTACTGGGAACAAGGTGTCTCACTCCACGTCTCCGCTTCTGTTATGATGAGTAGAAGAGTCCAAATAAGTGGAGGGTGTACTGTTATTTTTAGCACAGAAATTGTGATTATGTGAAGTCCCATTTGTTATCATGAGAGGATTAGAAGCCTGTTTCTGCATGATAACAGTTATGCTCTTACCAGAGCTCAGGCTGGGAGAAGGGAGATTGTGGAAATCTAGTTTTATAGAGCTGTCCCTGCCAAGATAAGGAGCCATCACTGAAAACGTATCAATAATAGCAGAGATGGAACCCAGTTCTGGAGCATCCTGCAAAATATGTGCTGTTCCTTCCTTATAGGATATTGAGCAAGCCTAGATACAGCTGAAGATATAACTGGGTAGCATGGGAATAGCTGACTGATACAAACCTCTTCCTGCTCAGTTTGGACCCTCTAGATCAGGTGTTTCTGTCTGGTGTAGTGCCTGCTTCTTCTACCACTCTCTCTGAATGTCAAGAGGAAAATTCCTCCAAAAGATGTTCAGACTGTTAAAGCTGGGCTGCCCCTCCCTGTTGTTCACAGATACTGGGGATGCTGAGATGAGGAGAATGACAGACTATCTATGACTTTCTCTTGTAGACTGGTTTTGTTTCCAAATCCTGCAACCTGTATGGAACAGCCCAATCCCTCATGTTTAGTTCCTCAGCTCTCGTTTCCATCTTTGCAATGTAAAATCACCACCTCTTTTTTCCTGGAAATCCAAGACCCTCTGCACAATTTCTTCCTAGCTGGAATCTTCCTACACTCCAGACACATTATTTTCCTCTGCCAACTCTCAGCCACTCCAACAAAGGACTCCCATGTAGCTCTGAGGTTGATTTCATGCACTGTCAGTGAGCCCCCCCCATGCATCTGCTCCCTTCTCTGCCTCTGCCCATGTGCAGTTGAAATGCCTCAGCACCCTGTAGTTTCTAAATTAACTGTACTGATGGATCAGTGTCCCCAGACATGCAGCACAGATCAAGAGTGTAGGGAGCTGAGAGACTCTTTTTTGATTTGGTTAGCTTTAGGTCTGTGCTTTCAGGCTGGAGCAAGATCTGCTCTGTTCAAGGACAGGGCAACACTAACCAAAACAAAGACTTTTCTGCTTTGTGGAGCTGTGTGAAAAGTTGACCTAATCTCTGATTGCTCTGTCTGGATAATCTGAAACACTTCCTACAGACAGACCTACGCATAATTCCCTGCCACTCACAAAAACACGCTGGGTCTGATGCAAAACTAAGAGGAATTTGTCGTGAATTTGTGTTCAGTTGCACTGTGCTGTGACTATGCTGGTACACACAGATCCTTGACAGACAAACCCAGACACACACACACCTTTACAGCAGCGCTTGTTTCTCAAGTTTTGATGAGTCTTGTCCTTTATTGTTACATTATTGCTATGCATTCAGCAGCTCTGGACTGACTCCTGCTGAAACCCTCATGTTTCTATTGGGATTACAAGGAATGTAGTGGTACACTTGACTAGTATAAACATATTCAGTATCAACTCTACTAGCTCAGCCTATTTGCTTCCTCTCCTTGTTAGTTAGTGGGGTGGTGTGCTACTGATTTGCCAAGAAATATGCTTGTCTTAGGTTCTCCCTGGGTTTCCTGTTTTGGGGTTTTGTGGGCTTTTTCGGTTGTTTTGGTGGTTGTTTTGGTTTTTTTAATCCCTTATCTCAACCTGAATGAAGGATGTTGCTAAACTTCAGTGGGATGGACCAAGCATGTGTGCACACATACACAGAGGAAGCAAGTGTGAGATGACATTTGGCTTTCCTGACCCACTGAAATCACTACAACCTGAACATAAAGACTTTAACAGGAAAAATCTTGACTTGAATACAGCTGCTTCGATATTCTGTGCTTTTTCATGAAGAAAGAACAGCATGTATTTGTCCAGTATTGCTGTGATGACACACAGTCACAGGCTAGTGAGGGAGGTAGTTGCTCCTGGTTTTTACCCAGGGAGGACACCTGCTCTGAATCAGCACTGTCCCACTGGTCAGCCCCACCCAGGTATGCACTGCATGGGATATCTCGGGCACTACACCTGCTCCACAGGCCCTTAGCTATTTCTAGGGGGTCTTTATAAGTCATCTTCCACTTGTACTCCTTCTAATTCCACCAGCTCAGCCTGAACTTGGAATCTTGCCCACTTAGGGAGAAACTACAGCTGAAAATATCCCAAATCAGGAGGGAACTACTGGTCATCAGTCTGCCCAGTCTTCTGTCCCACCCAGCTCTTTTCCCCTTCCTTTGGGCTTGGGAAAATGTGAAGGTCCTTTCTAAGATGCCTCTGAAGTAAGCAGGCTTGTGTAGCAAGCAGACTGAGAGAAGAAGACAAAAGGGTGGGAGGTTGGGAGAGATGCTGCATCCTGAAGAAATGTTTTATATATGCAATAACAGCCACTCTTCACCACAGCATTGCTTTCGTTTTGTGAGAGGCTGCTCTGCAAGGGCACGTTAAGGCCTGTTTGGCCTGAGATTTCCATTCCTGGCACTTCTGACTATACACCAAGGCCAAAAGAGCACAAACTGGGGCCAAAGACCAAGGTGGGGATTGAGTGGCAGGAGTATATATAGATGCCAGCACTAGGTATAGGATGGGAAAAGGGAAAGGAAAACCAATCTGTGGGCTCGAAAATAGAGGAGGTGGAAGTCAAATGAAATGCCAGAGGGAAGAACATAGCACAGGAGATTGTGCAGGCTGAGGAGAGATTAACAGGTATTAGAACAAAGCAAAAGACATGGGAGAATTCAGATCAATGCTGAGGCGAGCAGCAAGGAATGTTCTTAGCAAGGAGCATGAGGAAGTTGAGCACAGAGGGCAAGGTATGAATAAGCAGGCAGACCTGAGAAGCTGTAAGGGCAGCATGGAGAAAGACCTTAAAATCCAGAAATGGGAAGAGGGTGCTAAGTATATCAACGGATAACTAAAATAATAATACTTTCTAAATAAGAAATAAAAATTTTGTTTATTTTGATGTTAGAAAGCCATACATAAACTAAGCAATAGTAGTGTAAGAATAATTTTATTCAGTATTTTGGTAACACAATCATACATCTCAAAATGACCACAGAAATTAGCTCACTAAACAACTGCATACATTCTAAATAGGTGCTACTAAATCTGAGTATCTTCACAGATTATAAAAGGCATTTTTTTGACCAAAAGCTATATAGTGTGTAACCCCCTGACTGACATGAGCAGTGTGTATGGATGTTGCATTAGTAGCCAATGCAAAGTTAAAGCTTTTGAAAGAGTACCAAATTGTAAAAGCTGTTTTTACTAAAATATGAATTTGTGATCCTTGCATTAGAATAACTATTCAGTTGTAGGTTACATCCTTAATTTTTTTTTTTATTATCAGTACTTACAAAGGTACAAGAGAAATTGTTCTGCTAGCATTTGATCTAATGTAGATCTCCATAGGAAAATCCTAAGTATCTTAAAAAGCTTTTCACAGATATAGGCTAAGTTCTGGGATATCACAAACTTGTACATAATTCAGAAAAACACCTGAGGTTACTCCTTGTGTATATAGCAGAAAGCTTTTTTTAGCTATAAAAAAAAAAAAAAAAAAGATGATAGATGCCATATGAAGTCAGAGACTTTAAGCAGGTACATTACTACTGTGTGGGGTTACAGAGCAGTACTTTTAGGCTTGATTCATGTTTTTAAAATCAGTAGTGAAGCTTAAGATCTGGATTGTATCATTAACTTAGCTCTTTCCGATGTTAGTATGAGTTCAGTCACTGCTGCAAACGTGACTTAAGACTGACCATCTATTAGAAGACACAGTGCAAATCCTTACTTGCTTGGGTCTCAGCAGAGCTACTTCACCGTGTAGCATCGTACCCTTATTTTTCTAGGTCTACTAATACCTCATTTATTACTCAGCTGAACATAGCAAGTCATGTGAGGTGCTCTCATTTCTGATTGGTTTCATACGTAATTGAAGGTGATCTGCAACTCCTGCCCAACACTTTTCAAATTGGGCATCTATGTTGGATTGCTTGCTTTTTAGAGAAATATTTAGTGCAGCTTTGTGTGTACAAACATTAGCCAGAGATTAAAGGCTATAAAGTTTCATGGTTTTTATTTTAAAACAATAGGTTAGTTGGGTTTTTTTACATTTTATGAACTTTGCCTCACTAATATTTTAAAAGCACTTTTGCTTCAGTTAATGGGTACATTAATTAGGACATGTAATGCCACGTTTCCTTCTGAGACTTTGTTCCAAGCAAAGTGTACTAAAACTACCAGAATGACTAGTGAAAATGGGTTTTATTTGCTGTATGCTTTACTTGAGGCTTGCAGTATGAATGTTTGAATACAACCCCTCCCCCCCATATTCTCACCTCTAAATACCTAAATAGCCAACGTGGATTTTACTGGACTTGCTTATGTGCTTATTATGTGATACTAACTCTTTCCTAGATAAATAAAAAGGTCAGCTACGCCTTTATCAATCTAAAGCAAATATCTATTTTGTTCATGAACATGCTAATGGACAGATTAGCATATGATTTGTATCTCCCTTGCCATTTAGTGTCAGAGAAATTCTGATCTTTCAAAACTTAGTGAAAAGTTACTGTAGTAAGACATTCTGTTCATGCTCATATAAAACATGAACTTTATTTTCAACTGTGCTTATAAGGAAGGCTTTTATTTTTTTAATCATTTATGTAAACACTTTGGAATGCTTAAGGCTAGACTTTACATTGTTATTTTACCAAAAATCACTTGAACACTTACTATTGAGGCATTAATGTACATCCCAGCAGTCACAACACAGGAGCATGGCAGTTTCCAGTAGAGGGAATTCAGAGGCAGGCTGCAGTGTTCTAAACAACCCTTTTTTTTAATCTTTTTTTTTTTTTCTTTTTAATAAGAAATTTCACTTTGGGATGCGGAGTCACTGAAGGCAAACCTAGAGTTAAGGCATAGCACATGGAGACATGGCAAGGATTGTAGAGACAGTTCCTGGAGATGCTCCAACCAGTCAATAGATAAAAAGCGCTTTACAATGGCAACTTCTGTGTACAAGCTAGAAAAGAAAAAGTTTACTTTCAAATTGCATATGTTTTATTATTTAATATATTAAATTGTTCCCCTGGCTCTCCTTCTAGAACTAAAAAGAGGACTGAATTATACTTTGTGCAGCTTTTCTTCCTGCTCTTATGACTTGTAATATTGGCTAAGTTCCAAAAAGATCACCAGAACAAACTCTAAGTCATATAAATCTAAAAAGAGAGAGAGGGATTATCTTTAGATGCAAGGTTTATTGCTTAGGCATTTGCTGACAGCTGATTTTCATTGGCTACTTTCTCTGCTTGCAGTCTTTGGACAGCCTGATCAAGCAAATCCATAGTATCTCTTAGTGTAACATTCAAGGTAAATGGCTTAGGTTTAATGGTCAGCCCATAGGTAAAGTCCATTTTCGGGTCTTCATTTGGGTTAGCAGTAAAATTGCACTGATGCACCAGTATAGAGGTAAAGAGAAAGAGCTGCACCTTGGATAACTCCTCTCCAATACACCGACGTTTTCCCAATGAGAAAATCATCACACTGCTAGTAAGATCTTTATTGATGAATCCGTTCTCATCCAGGAATCTTGTTGGATCAAAATCCTCAGGGTTGGACCATTTTGCTGGATCATGATTCACTGACCACTGATTTACAAAAATCACGGTGTCCTTGGGAATGAGGTAGCCCATTATGAAGGTGTTGGTTGTGGTGGCGTGTGGGATAGTAACAGGCACAAAGCTGCTGAAACGCATGGATTCATACAAGAAGGCCATGATGTAGGGCAGGTGAGGCTGATCTTCCACGCATGGCAGACGGTCTCTTCCAACAATCCTATCCACTTCTTCTTGCATTTTAGCCTGCACTTTTGGATACCTGTCATTTAAAGCAAGATGTGTGCACGTAGATAACACGTTCAAAGGATTTTCTTACAAATAATCCTCGCTGTAAACATTTTTCACAGAACTTAACCCCTCCCCTAAATAACGCCGTTTGGACAAAGTTTAAATATATTGCAGGAACATGCAGACCTCAATGGAGAACTTTGAGAGAAAAATCCAAACTTCCCATCCAATGGTGTAATTTCAGATTTGCTCAGTTTTCACTTTAATATCACACGTAACTTATTCTCAACATAAGAAGTCAACCTAACTTAAAGTGTGCTTAAACTGAATGTTCTGATCCAATTTGGAAAATGCATTCTAAAACTGAAATTACTTGTGTCTTCTAAGTATTGTGTTTTCCTTGGGAATGAGAGTTTTGTTTTACAGCTCCCTATGTGACTTTTAAAAGTTAGCATGGAGTTTCATATCACTAGACATATTGCACACATATGAAAGCCTGCAGGTTTTTAAACTGAAAAAAAATATTTCCAATTATTAGACTGTCAGAATGGCTTTATGAACATCCCACTTTAAATTTGAGTAGACTTTTTTCTAATTAATATCAAAATATATTTTGTTATTATTTCTTAAAATAATGTATTCTAAGAAGATTGTCCTGAAATCTGGACAGTTTGGAAGACTACATAGTAACCAAACAAGATCGAAACATTAATACGTCTTTTGCTTGTTTAAAAGCATGCACTCCTCCCAGGAGGCTTTATTTGCTTTAAGTACACAAGTTTGGCTTCTGCATCCTTGCCTTTTCCTCCTGCAGCAGATCTGCATGTTAGATGCTGGGCAAACATAAGAAATGGGGAGAAACCCAAAAGTTATGTGAACACTGGGCATCACACCCTTAGCTCGAAGTTTAATATTTGCCTGTTTTTTAAGAAGGAACTGAGTAGATAATGTTCGCACAAGCCCACAAATTATGCAGATGATGGGGAAAAAAAGTCAGGATAGGCAAGAAAGTCAGTCTTTTGGCACCTTCTATTAAACCACCTCCCAGGAAGTGTTGGTGCCAGGGCAGTGGCACCCACCGGCTGCCCAAGGGGTCTTGCCTTCCCCAGTCACGCAATGGCAAGGAAGGCACACGCAAAGGCAGATCAACATAATAGCGGGTTTTGTAAACCGGTACACGAACTCTTTATCGTGCTTAAGCAGTTGTTATCCTGTTCCTATGATCTCCTTGATCTTGACCTGGTAAAATCTGTTACTTTCAGGTTTTATTCGGCTGCCTTTCTGCCAGCCTCTCTTTATGCCCGACGGCCTGAATAGGGTGGGTTTGTGTCGGATTTATTTTTTTTTTCCCCCTATTTTCTTATCTCTTTCTGGCAGGTTTCCCAGAGCTTCCGTGTTAGTTAATCGGGAGCCGCTGAGGCACCGGCACTGCCCGGGCTGGCGCTGCCGGGACCCGCGACCCGCCGGCGTGTCCCCAGCGGCGTCGCGATCCCGGTGCTACCTCGATCCGGCGGTCCAGGCGCTGGCTCGGGCCGGCCGCTGGCTCCCGCCGCAGGAGCCTTCCCAGGGGCGCTGTTTAAGCGTGGCTCCCCCGGGAGTGCCGGGCACTCGCACCGCGACGCCCCAGGCGGGCTCCCGCGTCCCTCCCAAGGGTAGGTGGGGCGCCCCGGTGCGCTGCCGCCTCTGCCGGCACCTACCTGATGAGAAAGATGAGGAGCCACTGCAGGGCCGTGGAGAGGGTATCCTGGCTGGCGCCGAAGATGTCGGTGACAGTGGCGGGCACGTGTTCGAGCTGCAGGCGCGGCTGCTCCCGCTGCAGGCGGATGAAGGCGTCCATCATGTCGCGGGGGGCGGCCCCCGGTCGCAGGCTGCGCTGGTGCTGCAGGAACTTGCCGCGAACGAAGCCGTAGAAGTCGCGGTTGAGGTCGCGGAAGGCGCGGTAGGCAGCGCGGATGGGGCTGGGGAAGCGCTGGAGCCAGGGCAGCGCGTCCACCAGGCTGCCGGCGCCCACCGCCCGCCCGAACTGCTCGTTGCGCCCCACGATGCGCAGGAACTCTCCGTCGCCGTGGCTGTAGCGGCGGCCGAAGCACAGGGCGCTCATCACGTTGGCCACGGCCACCACCAGGACGCGAGAGGGGTCGAGGAAGGCGCCGCCGGCGCTGCCCCGCACCAGCAGCGCCACCAGAGCCCGCGCCTCGCCCACCAGGTGCCGCTCCAGCAGGCGGCGGGTGGCGGGGCTGCCCGTGGAGAAGGCGCGCACCGTGGCGTGCGCCGCCCGCCGGTGCAGCTTCCACAGCTCCGAGTAGCCGCCGAAGGCCAGGCTGAGCCCGCCCGACACCAGCTGGAAGGATGGGAAGGGCGGGCGGCCGGCGAAGGCGGCCCCCTGGCGGACGAGGGCCTGGCGGATGGCGCGCTCCCCGTTCAGCACCACCACGGGCCAGCGCCCCAGGCGCAGCTGGAACACGGCGCCGTAGGTGCTGGCCAGGCGGGCGAAGGAGAGGTGCGGGGCGCTGCCCAGCTGCGCCGCGTTGCCGATCAGGGGCCAGGGGAAAGGGCCCGGCGGCGACCGGCGCTGGCCCTGCCGCCGGCGCTGCTGCTGCTGCAGGAGAAGCTTGCCCAGTTGGATGGCGGCGAGCAGGCACAGGAGAAGCAGGAGGGAGATTTGCAAGGGGGGGATGCCGCCCAGGGCTTTCCCGAGCCTCTCGAGGGCCATGCTGCAAGGGAAAGGGAAAGGTCAGAGGCCAGCGTCCCCCCGGGAGGGCTGGGAGGCTCCCCGTCGCCCGCGGGCAAGGGGAAGCCCTGACGGGGCGCGCTGGCGTGGCGGAGAGCAGCACCGGCAGCCGTCCAGGTGCTCGGAGTCGGGCTGCGTCCTCGCTGTGAGCTCTTCGTGTGCCTAAAGCCCACCTGGATCTTGTGTGGAAAAAAAAAAAAAGGGGGGGGGGATAATCGATAATCAAGTGGCAAGCACTCAATAAGGGATCGAAGTCGTATTTGGTGCCGGGGCCGCTAGTCTCTCCCCCTCACCACCCCCCGCCAGGGAAAGTTCGCAGCGGGAGATCCAACAGGTCAATGCTGAAAAAGGCAGAGAGGATGCTCTCGCCTGCCGAACCTCCGCAGAAGCATGCAGGCGCTGCGCAGGGCTCCCCATGGCGAAATAACCCCTGTGAGAAACGGGTTACCCTCCCTGACGTCGGAGCTTCCCAGTGCTCCGGAGAGGAGACCTCCGCAGCAGTCACGGAGCCCACTCCGTCCCGAGCCCTTACCTCCTCCCGGACCTTCGTGCCCGTCGCGGCAGCGCAGGCTGGCGGTCGGCCGCCCCGGGGATGGGCTGCGGAGGATGCCTGAGACTCGGCGTTGGCAACGCTGACTGGTCCCGCTTCCCATTCCCGTGCCCGGGGGCCGCCCGCTCTTACCGTTTTCTCCAGCCTTTCAGAAGCAGCGCGGGGAAGGAGGAATGAAATAAAAGGCCACCTCGGGCTCCTGTAGCAGAACTGACCTGTTGCACGCTGCTTCCATGGGAGACCTTGGGGAGGATGGAGAGGAGCTAGGCAGCCGGCGGCAGCTTTAGCGGGCAGCCCCGGGACGACAGCGGCGGCGGCGGCGTTCAGATCCAAGCCTTTGGGAAATTCATTAGGAGCCCCGGTACCTGTCACCCGGAGCTTGGCAGGTCACGTGCAGGCCAATGCCAATTGCACCCGATCCCAGCGCAGAGTTATTATCACCTTCCGAGCGCTTTAACCCTCCGGAGCTCGTCCCACCGGCAGCCACCTGCCTGGTGCAGCCCCTTCTCCCTCTCCCTCCCACCCGCCTGCTGGGCTGCGGGGAACGGGACGGGGCCAGCCCAACCCGCTGCCCGGAGCAAAGGCGAGCGGCTCAGAGGGCGCGGGGGGGACGGCCCGCTGCTTCCAGACTGAGCCGAAGCCGCCGCCTCTGGGCGCCTGGCATTGGCACTCCGGGTTTTAAACCCGCCGGCATCCGCGGTGCGGTGCGGTGCGGGCGGGACGCGGGCGGCCCCGCTGGCAAATCGCCGCTGCCTGGCCCGTCCCCTGGCTTGAGGGGTCGCAGCTATTTGCCAGCTGCCCTTGGGCCTTCGCCAAGTGGAGCGGCTGAGTCGCGGATGCTTTTATGGCCGGGGCCAAAAGTTTTAGCGGAGGAGGTGCCGTGAGGGGAGCGGGGTGGCGGGCGGGCTCGCAGCCCTCGCTGTCGGGAGGCGAAGTCTCCTCTGCATCTTAGGGGCTGAGGAAGCCGGAGAGCTTCCCCTCCTCCGCCTGTCGCCTCCCCGTTGCGTGCGGAGTTAGCATTGCGTGAGCTGGGGCTGGAAAGCCTCCAGCCATCTCCTCCGCGGGCCCCTACCCCTCCTCGCAATACCTGACACCGGCTCGAGGGGAATGAGGCTGGGAAGCGCCGGGCAACTCACCCCCCGGCCGGCCCCGCTACCCTCCGGCCTCGCCCCCGCCCTGCGCTCTCTTTTCTCCCGCTTACGGCGCTTTTTCATTCTTAAATCTGGCGCCTCCGCCCGAACCGGGAGGGCTGGCGAGAGGCGAGCGGGTGAGGCGCTCCAACCCCTCCCCGGGCCTTTCGGTCTCTCGGGGGAGCCGGGGCTGTAAAACCCCCAGACATCAAGGAAATTGTTCCCCAAGATCTCAGAATGCTCTTGCTTTGTTGGCATTATTTTTGCAGTATCAAGAAAAAAAGCTGAAAATACATGTATTTCAAATGCTTTACAGTCACATCATGAGAAGAAAATATAATGTTTTGGTAGCATTTAGGGATTAGACAAAATTAGATGCTGGGAGCCAGCCCAGCTCAGGGTGTGAATTCAGTCCTGGACAGGCTGCTACTGCTTCTTTGCTAAGAAGTGTAATCCTGGCTGTTGTCACTGTCCCAGGCTCTTCCAGTTGGCGATACTACCTCTTGCTCAGACTAGCATCAGCCATATCTCTTTGTGTGCCTTAGAGCTTCTTCCTGTCATTGGCAAGCAACAGAGGTGTCAAAACCACTTTTTCTGAGCAGTGCTAGAAAAAATAGCTTCCTTCTTCCCAGCCCTACCTCTGGGGTGAACTGGAGAGATCCTGCAGACATCCCAGCACAGAGCCCAGCGTCAAAGAGGAGCAAAGACGGTTCCATCCCTATGACACTAAGGTTAGGGCAAGCTTGGAGAGCTACTAGGCTGTTTAAACCTATCAGAAGGTTTAAACCAAATTTCACGTGCTATACCCACTCAGCCGTGGAAAAGTGCCTTGTCCCACTGTGACAGCCACCATTCCCTCCTTCATCTGTCTTATGTTAAAGAAGAGACATGGGCTTCTCCTGGCAAAGAGTGTCCTGGGCACTTGAAATGGGTGGTGAGGATTAGCTTGGATCAGTTACGTGGGCTCTGGACTGTAGTGCTGGGTGTTTGCCATTGCCAGCAGGTAAATTTGCCCCTTTCATGCTGACTGTGGTAATAAATTGCCTTAAGGTCCAGGTATTACAGATCTTGTTAGTAAGTCCCTAAGTCCTTTCTTCAGTTCAGCAGTTAAACTAGTTGTATTGCAGGAGATTGCTTCCTGGCTGCTAGCAGGCAGCACAGAGAAAGGAACGTATTTCCACTATCATGGACCTGCAAACTCACAGTTTAAGGCATGAGTCCAGGAATTCTAATTCCTGGTACTTTTTTTTTTTTTTTTTTTTTCTGCTGTAAGAAAATGTTAATTATTTTTTATTTCACTTCTCTTTGGTCTTTAAGAGTTCTGTCACTATTAGACAGGAAAGCGAGAAAACCTATTTTAGGTGCTTTCTTCTGTGGTGGTAGTACCACCTGATCCACCCACACTATTTAGAGTTTTGGCTTACTATTGCTTTTATTACAGCCTGGGTATTATTTTGACTGTACACAATGAATGTTCATCCAATTTTCTAGGCTCTGATTCCATGTGATCTTGCTTAGTTCCTTGCAATCAAGCATAGTTTGAATGAAGCATTTTATCACACCAATGAAGGCAATGGCTGATTGGGCTCTTGATCTCTGCCATATTCTACAAATTGCCCTCCTGCCTACCTCTTTATTTATTCTTCTTACCTCTTTTGTTCATAGAAGTACAGAAGTTCAGAATTGCTCTTAGAGAATGCTTTTCTTTTTTTTCCTCAGTTCTGGGGACTTAACTGAGATGCAGGTCTTACTGAAGCCAGTCCCAAATTCCTGAGCCAGTTAGTTTTGTTAGGCATTGAAGACTGAATCACTGAAAATGTCTGCCACCTAAAATGAATTATTTCTGAGGTCTAGAAAACCCTGCTTGATGTAACATATGGAAGAGAAAAGGAGTTGAAGGGCTACAAGTGAGTGAATTTGGGATTAAGGGAAAGGAATTCGGGCCTAATCTCTTAAAAATCTTGATTGATTTGATAGGAATGACAGATGTAGGGGGCTGGCAGAGTTTATGGGGACATCAGTACCTCTGTGGCTCTGAATGAAGGTGCTCTGTGCATTTGGATAAGAATCGTTGTTGTGGAGGTAAACGTTTGATAAAGGAGGAAAAATTGCACAACCCAAAGAGTCTTTTCATTTGCTCTTTGAGAGGAAATTTTTGTCTCTGCCACAGTCCTCCCTTTTCCAAGAAAACTCCTTAACCCATCAGAGACTTTTTCAAGTGTTAAGAATTACTTACCTAAAAAAGGATTTGAAGACAATTCTGTTTTGCTTCTAACTATGACAGCCCTTGTCTTTGCTTTTGGATACTGGTAAGGTGCTCGTAAGTCCTCACGAGCAGCAACTGGAATTTCTCAAAAACTTCACCTTGTTCTGTTTTCTTTTCTTACCTCTTCCTTTTGCAGCTTTCCATGGAGAGCCCTCCCACACTAGATTTCTCTGTCTCTTTCCCATACCTGGGATTGTGGGTCTTTTCCTCCCCTCTCTTGATTTTACAAAATCTTGAAGTGGATTATTTGACAGTTGAGCAATGTTTCATCCTGGGATTGCTTCAGTGTAGAGCTTGTACACATTGTTTACAGTTTGTAGAGTGGTCCAAGCCATTCTTCAATAAATAATTCTGGGCAATATTGTTACTGATTGTCTGTTTCTGACAGACAATATAGCATATATGCTATATAAGATGAAAAAAACAAGTAGCATAACTGTAAAACACAAGGCACTTGGAGACCTAGCCAAGTGCAGTGTCCTATTGTTTCAGGCTGCTTAAAATTGTATAGATGTACTTAAACACCTTTAGAGTTCAACCCTTGTCTCAACAATACTGCTTTAAGTAAGGAAAATCAGCATTTAAAAGATTATAATCAGAATCAGGACCTGTAAGCCTCTGTGTTTACAGCAGCTTGCTCGGACTATGTTTATGTGGCAATCCAGCATGATGCAGAGTTACCATTATCCTTCAAATAGTTTCGGATCCCAGAGCAGAAGCTCTGCACTCAGTCCAGCCACAGTACCACCTCAGTGCAGCTGGTTCCACGGTCACCATCTATGCTTGCTACTCTGCATTATTTAGATGTCCCTGCTTCCTTGAGCTTGTCTACAGGGTATTGAATTGCTCAGTGTTAAAACTAACCTGAGATGGGGGTACCACGGCAGTGGATGATAGTGAGGTCATGTCTGATGCAGGTTCCTGGTTTTGCTCAGTTTGGCAGTTTTTCAGTCATGCCAAGCATGAGATGTAAGCAAAATAGCAGGAACCACATCCTCAGTGCTACCCAGAGCATCAGGCATATATAGGAGCTGGCTGCAGCTCCACGGTTCAGGGTTATTTATTTAGGCCACTCACTGTGGCCTAAAATAAAGCATTTGTGGTATGCTTTTTAAAGCATATGTATTTGTGGTTACATATCGCATTCTTAAACTTCATTAACTTGCAGCTTTCTTGGGACTTTCACTCTTCCCTGCATTCCCACTGACTTCCCAGCTCATATTTTCAATTCTGCCTTTCTATTCAAAAGCCTAAATTGGGCTTCTAATTCTGAGCCAAATTCCCCCAGCTGCTGTGGGAAGGCAAGGAACCTCTCAAAACTTGCTGGGGCTCCGCTCAGTGCTAGACCAAATTGTACCCTCTCCATCTGTTTGCATTTTCCATGTTGCTTACAAATTAAAGGCATATATTGTGGTCTGCTTCCACACAGGCAACACACAGGTATGATTACAGAAATGAGGGCATAGCAATATACTTAATTCAGGCATCAAATTTGATTCTGAGACCTTTGATTTTGCATTGCCAAAATTCTGTAGTATTTTTCTCAAAGCGTGCTGTCTTTTCTTGACAGTATTAAATGAAACTGCATAGCTAAGTCTTTCTTAGAGCTGATACTTTTGTGGCTACATTCTGAGAAGCCTTTTTAGACTGCCTTCTGCCATGAGGCAAAAGAGCTAATTTACACACTGCTCTTAAAATATTCTGAAAGAAGTACTCTGAAGAGGATGGATTCAATAACATTTAGGAAAGTTTAAACATTGCTCAAGGTGTGCATTATTTAATCTGTCCTCGGCATGTGATGTGTGGACAAACTGCTTTGCCTACTCACTCTTTCTTTAGCAAAAGGGCTCCCCGGGCAGCTCTGAATCCTCCCACTTTTTCTGAGGTTTGCAGAACCAAGAGCTGTGTTGCCAAAGTCCATCTTTATACTGACCTATAGAAATCTTACAGCCTGTATGATGTGCTAGGTCACTCCAAAGCTTTAAAATAATAACATTGCTTAGGGCCCATATTGCTATCATGTTAACAAGCAGTAGGATTACATTTCCTATATTTCTCCTTTGTTTTCCAGACTTTGTTGGTGCAGTTTTAGTAGTGGCGGTACAAAGTTGGTATGCAATTGCATTATTAACTCTTAAGATTTTAGTATTTGCCATTTTAGAAAATGCCAGTGTGCCTGCATGTTCAGAGTAGTGATGGATGTTGGTTCAAAGCAGTCCTCAGCTACAGCTGAAAGCAAAGTGTACATCACTCGCAGGCAGAAGCATATTCTGTAGGACTGAAGGTTTTGAAGATTTGCCTGTGAAGCTCCACATAGTCTTTATTGTGGATGTGCAAATACAGTTTTTCAGCATTTGGACATTTGTCCAAATTTGAGTGAATTATCAACGGAAGAGCAAAAGGCACAAACGTGGGAGAAAAGAGATTATCCAGACAAATGTCAAGTTCTTGCTTTAGAGCTTGAGGCTACAAAGCTTGTCAAAGAAAGGCCCCCATAATATTTTAATATGAACACTTATTTTCCTTATTCTCATGAATGCATTCAACTGGTTTGGGACTGAACATTTCTAAAGATTACAGTGTAAAACATGGATTTTTGTGGACATAGAAAATTTCAGACCAGATGATTAAGGTTTGGTAAAAGTTATAAGTAATGGAAGACTCAGAGTTTCCGTCTAAAGGAACTCTGTGCAAGACACTTGCAGAGAATTGACTCTTCTTCAGAGAGAGAGAAGATAGCAAAGCACATGCAGACAGGATGAAGAAACTCAAAGTTCTTTGATGAGAACACTGGTTTTCCTATCTTGTGTGCTCAGTGTCGTAGCCATTGATTATCCCAGCCTATAAATGTTCAGTTCACTGCTTCCCAACCAATAATTTTCAATTATACAAATATTGGTAATTTGGGTTCTTCAGTTTGTACTGTGTGTGCACCATTCTTCATTGCCTTAACAAAAGAACAACTGGTCAAAATATTAAAATAGGCAACACAATCTGAATCTAGTACCCTCTAAGTCAATCCAAGTTCAATTTCAGAATTCTGCTTCCTTCAGACAACAAGCCTGGCTATGTAGTGAGGGATGGATATCTCATCTAGGTAAGGGAACTTCACGTCGAGGTGAGTTCCCTGCTATGATATTTCCCATCTCGCTACTGGTTCTTGGACTGGGCTGCAGATATCTAAGAATACTTCAGAAAGTGATGCCAGGGGTCTAGGATAGTGTGTGTACACATATACACACACACACACAGACATATATATATATGCTTTCTCTTTTGAAGTCAGACTAGCAGGTCTTGGCTAGCTGTGTTCATGCAGTGTTTTCATGGTACTGGCAGCATATGTCTCTGTTTTGTGCTTCTATTCTAACTTCTGAAAAGTCTGCTCTGCTTACCTGCACATTCACATGGATACATCAAACTTGCTCATTAGGCGTGGACTCCATAGGGTCTGAGGTAAGTTCTTCTCCAGAAGATTGAAAGTTTATAATGGGAAGTTTTCAGTGTTTAAAAAAATTATTATCCTTAGTACTGCTTCTTTCAGATTTTCAGATGCTCTAAGAGAGGAGGTGGTACTGGTAACAAACTGATTGTTGAGACGGCAGCTGAACTGAACAGGAGCACAAAAATTTGTCCATCATGAGGACATTCCCTAGCTTTTAATCATGAAGAGACAGGTCTTTCGCTGGGATTTCCCAAAGCAGATTCATGTTACGGACCTAATAAATTTCATGTCAGTCACGGAGTTGCTTGTAAATGTCACCCCTTAGATAGTTCTGCTCAAATGAGTCAGGAAACATGCTCAGCCCCCACCCCCCTCGCCCCCATCCCCTGCTTTCTCCCCTCCATTACTGCGGGTCAATAAAATGTTGAATGGTATTTGTGAAGAAGCTGCAGAGTGGTAGATCATCCACCAGAAACAGTGGTTATGCTACATCGCCTTGACTGAAGTATCCTGTCAGGTGCAAATGCAGGAATCTGAACCAGGACCTTCTGTGATTCGGCTGCTTACGTTCAGCTGAGGAAACATTTGCAAATCCCTCTGCAGCGAGGCATTTTTGGCTTCCTTTGCTCTGTTGTGCAAGGGTTCTGTGTACTTGCCTCCAGCAGTAACTGCATTTCAGGGGTAAATTAAATGACTCAAATTCTAGGGACTGGGATGTATGCAGGTAATACTCTAACCTATAGAGTTATTCATACTCTTCCCTGGGGTATGGGAAATGGGAGTTATTTGTTTGCACATTTTTTAATTTGAGAAAGACTTGGAGAATGTATATTCATAGCAGTGCAACAAGGGAAACTCCCTTTGAGGTATCTGTGGTCAACGATGGGAAATTGAATTTAGGAGAATTTTCGAGTCTTCTATGTAAGGGCTTCAATCTTGATCAGGATGGTTGACTTTTTCTGTAAGACAAATAATAACAATAAAGATTTCCTGTAACCCTCAGTAAATTTTACAGGGAGAGAAAACGGTCTTGACACATACAGATTGCTCCTAGCATTTGGAAGCAAACCCAAGGAAGTGTCTGTTTCTGAGCCTTCAGGTCTTCTAACCTTCAGCAATGGCAGATCAAAGACCACAAGGGGAGCAGACTGCAGGTGCCAGTCAGGGCAGGTTTAGTCCTGTCACAGCACTCCGGGAAGAGGCATTTGCTAATGTCTGTTAATCTCATGGCACGCCAAGGGAGAAAGACAGAAAAAAAAAGTTGCCATAAATTCTTCCCTTTCCCAAGCAGCCCACACCCTGGCTCAGGGTGGCTGCGCAAAGGCGGGCTGGCTTCCTGCAGAAGGGAGAGCAGTGCGGGAGCCTGTGCCTGCGGGGTGGCAGGGCAGATCCGGGGCCACCCTGCAGGAAAAGTAGGCAGCTCTGTCAGGGAATAGAGGTTGAAGCAGCTGCAGAAGCAGCGTTGCGCTCGAGGTACACTTCCACAGCAAAAGTGACAGCAGCAGTAGCTGAGACCATGAGAGCAAAGCCCCAAATCCATCTTGGATGTTGTCTCCCACAGAAACACTCTCCCCCTGCAGCCAAGGAGGAAGCTTAAAACGCTGTGCAGCACCATGGGGAGGAGGTAGCAGCACTGGAGGTAACATAACCAGACGCAGGCAGAAGGCAGGATTAGGCACAGCTTAGGGCGCTGTAGGGGATGGCTTTGGCTAAAAGCCAGATTTGCCCCTGTCTTTCTTTTGAGGTGTAAATGGCATGCAAGGAGGCTTCTCCTGGTGGCTTCCCTGTAAAGATAAATAACCTGATCCCCCGGTTATTATCCCCCTGCTCTCCTCCCTTTCCCCTGACTGACTTTGATTATTGTAACTTTACATGAGCTTTTAATTTGCGTGCAGGCAAGTACAAAGGTACAACCGGATATACCTGTTATTTGCCAATGACCTGAAAGAGTATAGTTTATGTTAAGCCTTGGGTTATGGTAAGGTTTGCACGCAATTCCTCAATATACATGCTGCAGGCAACTGATGGATGGAGGTGATGGAGGGTGCAGGAAAGTTTTAAAGTGACAGAACCTGATTTGGTTCCTGCTTGATCCACCAGTTATGTAAGGGGCAATAATTGCGATTTTGTGTAGAGACCAAGTCTTGCCCCTTCTTCAGGCAAGGAATATATGGTCACATTATCCAGGCTGTAGTTTGTTCACGGCTGCACCTGCAACTGATCTCATGAAAACTTTATGAAAATTAGGCAAAAAAAGTCAGGTAGGATATTTACACCTCACCGTTTGTACATCCTCTTGCATGTCAGGGAGAAGATCAGAGGTGGAGGAGGAAGCTCCAAGTGAGATAATTCATGGCAGTGCAATCAGTGCAGAGTGTGCAGGGATGCAGCTCTTCTGAGATGTGGGGGCCTGTGATAGAGAGGGGATCCACATTTTGTTGCATGGGACTCAGCCCCCTGACACTGTTTGGAGAAGTGTCATTTGACCTAGCCTGCCTTAGCAAGATTTAAAGAATATCTACCACTCATGGGTTTCCATGGGAAGGGAGAGTAGTTAGTCTAGTGGTTACAGCAGAAGAGATAGAGTTACAGCAAGGAGAAGTGGGGTCCAGTGCTGAGTCCACACACTGACTTGCTCACTCTTGAAAATATCCACAGGGAAAGCCTAGTGACATTTGTTAAAAAATTCATTTCAGTGATTTCACATCAAATTAGCTAGGTCTTCAAGCAGAAAGGAAGTGTCTTTATCTGCCAGACAAATTAACCTTGAGGTCTGAAACTTGAGTGGTTTTATTATTGGTATGTGTCTTAACCCAGTGTTATAGGTTGTACCAGAGGAATTAATTAGGCATTTTGTTGGGAGGTTCAGGAAAGGGAAAGGATCCTGCTCATTGTCAGCTCCACCTCTTATCCCCAAGGAAATGAAAACAACATGAGTTAAATGAAGTTTTATGGAACTTAAGGGACAGATCTTGCTACTCACACTTCTCCCAGAAAGAATGGGCCAAAGTTCAGAAAGTCAGGTGCTACTCTTACAAGTGAGGGCATCATAAAATGATTGTTAAAATAACAGAAAACAAAACGGACCTATTGTTACAGGAGTGCCGTGTTTTTGAACAGAAGCACGTTTAACCTTTTTTGTGCCTCAGCTTCCCCGTAAAACTGGGAGTGATGACTGTGTGTGGATTTGCCCTGTGTCTGTTCTACCATTCTCTAGCTTGTTATGATAGACCTTGTACAACCAGCATCCAGGAAAGCAATGTTTACATTTTCAGACAGCAATTGAGGGACTGAGTTTTTACTGATGTTTTTAAGTCAAACAATCCAACATTACCTTCCACCTTCACAAGCCCACAGCTATAAGGCAACCATGGTCAACTTGCAAAGGGCATTTATATGAAGCAGCCTTCAAAATGAATCCATTTTTCTCCTGTCCTGTCCTGTCCTATCCTGTCCTCTCCTCTCCTCTTCAATTAGTCTACCATTTGGCATCATGTTTTCCCGTTTGCCAGCATCCAAAATACGTAACAGTTTTGCATATCTACATTGTAATTCATCCCTGTTTGTCTTGATACTTTGGGTGAGTGTAGAAAACTCACATCTTATAGCAACTTCTCAGAGGCTGTGAACTATTAAACATACAGATGGTCTTTCTGTGGTCAGTATATTTATGAAAATGTAAATGTATGTACAGGCTTGTTCTGAGGAACAAAGGTTTTGATTAAAAAAAAAGCCAACTCATATAGCAGTCCATAGCTTGATTTTTAAATGAGTGTAGCAAAAATATCTAATGTTGCTGTAAGCAATGATGGACAAAAAAACCCACAAAACACACACACACAAAAACAAAACAAAACTCACAAGCAAATAAAACCCCATCAAAACAAAACACCCCCCCCCAAAACAACAAAAAAACCCCAGCCTTGAAATGTTGTGCACTTAAAAACCTGAGAGAGCGTAAAACTGTCTGCTCTAGCCCTGACATAAAGCATTCACAACAGCAAACCCTTTTGTGACAGGGTTAAACAGTCAGGAAAGGGTTACAGGCTGCCTGCTTGTCACTTGATTCATCAGAGGTTTAGATGAAGATGTGTGCCCTTCTTCTGGCATGGAAAGCCTGGGAGCCCCTGCAGCTGGCTTTGGATGAGGGAATAACTTTGCTTTGTGTTACTTTATGAATTTGATGTTTAGATAATAAACTGTATCCTGGAGCAAAAGCTGAAGAAGACTTGGGTATTTCTGCGCCTTGACCTTTCCCTTGCTCCCAGGCAAGAAAGCCCACCAGCACACAGGCTTTGAAAGAACATGTGACAAGCATGGTAAAATATTTTCCTTTTCCTTTATTAAAGTAATCCTGGGTTATGTTATTAAAAGAGCAGTGTGAAGAGGCAGGTGTGAAGAAGCTGTAAAGAATTGGTAGGTCTACATTTCACTTGTACATGCAGGAGGAAGTCTTACTGAAGATAATGGTTTTTTTTATGAAAGTAGAGTGATTGAAGTAGTTCAGGATATCTATCTAATACTCATCATTTGCAATGATCATGTTGCAAAGCCATGGCTGCTGGACCATGAGTTATGTCTTCTATCTTCAGAAAATACTAAATTCCCAGGTGGGAAACCTGACATTAAATCAGGAGGACAAACCAAAACTATCATCTGCAGCTGGACAGGGAACACAGGTCTCCAAGTCTGAAGCCATACATGTGTAAAATACAGTAGCAGTAACAATCTCTGCAGTGTTATTTACTGTTGCTGTTTCCATGCTCTGCCTGCATGGCACTTAATGCTGTTGAGGTAGAGTGTGTGGGAAGTCATTTCCAAGAGAGTGTATAGTCCAGGAATGAGAGAAGAGGGAGATACAGATGGACTCAGTAGGTGTGACTAAGGACAGGTTGCAGCACTGTTTATACAGTGCCCGTGGAAAAAGTGATGCTGCCAAACGTATTAAACCTTTTTGCTTGGCAGCTTTCTTAAAATTCCAAAAAAAGAAAAGTTTTGAAAAATCTTGACAAACAACATTTTCCGAATTATCCGGTTGACTTAAGCAGCATAACACTTTCTTTAAGTTAATCCCATCAGGGGAAATGATGGGACATTTGGTTTAAGTCAGTATTTCCATATTGATTCACCATTAGAGAGGAAGGCTTCAGCAGGCTGCAAGTGTGGGAAACAGCCTTAGTATCCCAAATGTGGTGCAGGTAAGGCCTGAGACCAACAAGATGAAGTAATAGCAGGACAAATGAGATTGGTTCATGGTATCTATCTAACAGTCTGTTGTTTCAGTGCTCATGGCCCTGAACGGCAACCTTGCCTGAGAAGGCAGCCTCTGCACAAGCGTCAGGGAACTTTGTCAATTTTAATGAAAGCACTGTATTCAATAGATGTCTGGACAGACTGGAGGGAAATAAGAGTAGAGCAGCAAGAACTATAGCAAAGTTTGAGAGATGGAACCCTATTGGCTTGCTTAGGCTGATAAAGACTTCAGTGTTTCGGTGGATGTCTTAAAGAGTAATGAGGACTGAAGCTTTTTTCTAGCTCTAATGGATGTCTGGCCAAAACATAGGAAAAACTTCATACCAAGACAAGAGAGCACTGGAAAAGTTAGAAAAGTGTTTTGCTGCTGTACGAGGTTCTACCTTGCTTTGATTGGTGTGAATGAGTGTGACTGTGGCTTATTTCAGGATTGTTGTGGCCTGAGATATCTTTGCAAAGCAGGGATGATGGTGGCCCTGGTGCACATTTATGCACTTAAATGCACTTTTACCAAACGCTCCAGGATGGAAGCCAGGGAGCTGCCTGCTCTCTGTAAGCCCGTGCATCTCTTCTCTTGCAGGGATCTGAAACTACCTCTTCTTTGTCCTGTAACATCACTCATATCTGAGTGTTTTTTTCAATCCTGTTAGTTGACAGTCTTGATATGGTTTTACTGTGATTTTTAATGTTCACATTTATGATTAGTCCTCCTTTCTGGTAAGGTTAGCAACAACAAGCCCTTCCTTTAACTCTCCTCTTAGCTGTTAATTCTTGGAAACCAAAGAAGTAGTGCAGCATGCACACACCTCTCTGGCCAGTTGTCTCCCAGCCTGCAGAGCTGTAAGATCCATGGGGGCACGCTAATGCCACCTCAGTGTGTTTTCAAATCATCTGGCAGGATAAACTTGTTCTGTCACAGTTTTTATGCTTTAGGCCAGCTGTGTAAGATGTGATACCCAAAAGAGCAATATGAAAAGAAATTCTGTGTACTCTGGCATTAACTCTGCATAGGTGCCTATCTTCAGAATAGTCTGAACTGATCTGAACTGACAGACTGCGCTTGTAAAATTTTTTCTTAGCCCAGGTATTTTAGATCTATATTTCAAGTATACTTGCCTTCTAGAGTTATATTACTGAGTTGTTCTGTATGGAGCATAATTCTTACTCTTCCACTAAGGTCAGCTGTAATTGTTACTTCAACAGGAAAGTACATGGATTCTGTTTACTAAGCTGACATTGGGCATTTTTTAAAAGGTTGTTTCCTGTGGTTCTAATGTACCCCTCCTCAACGTGTTTTGCTCTACAGCATCCTTGCTACATATTACAGGATTTATTTTGAGTGGGCTCTTCCCTATTTGCTCTTGATTTAAGATCTAGGCAACTATCCAGATTATACAGCAAAACAGTTTGTAGTAAGTATAGATAACTCTGTCAATCAATTGTACTAAGCTATAGAGGTACACTTGAAGTGTAAGAAGTTATTTATATCTAAATTCCAGCCAGCATATGAAATAAATCACCTAGGGACACTTATGTATTTGCCTAAATGTACACAGATCATAGTGATAATAATGTGAATAACATTTTTTGTGAGCTAATCACAGACCCTTTTGCAATCACTCTTAAGCATAGCAGTACAGCTCACTTGTGAGGTGTGCAATTATTAAAATTCCATTTTAGAGAGCAAAACACTGAAACAACATGATTAGGGACTTTCCAGAGGCCTTCCCTGACATTTGTTACTTGCTTGGCAGTAAAATCAAATTTAATTACTTCTGTTCCTGTACTTTATCTACAGACTCATTTTCTTTTTTAATAATTTCATCTGGCATTACCTGTTATACCAAATACCTTTTCACATTCAGGCAGATCCTTGATAAGTGTTCCCACTGGTGGATAACTTCTGACAGATATTTTTCCATCTTACTAAGAAGATGGGAGGAAAAAACCCAAACATGTTATATATTAGCAGAAATAAATACATGCACCTGCTTCTGCTGTTTCCCAAACTTTGTTTTGACAAGCCAGGTCTGTATTAATGTCAGGTAGGCACCACACTCACTTCCATACTAATGCCAAGTGCTGAAGCTGGCTGTTGAAAGTGGCTCACCCTACTTGAAACATTTTCTTGGCACCTTTTATAAACTCTTTTGGGAAATCTGTCCACAAAACATATATTAAAAACACCAAAAATGGTAGAAAAATACTTCTGGCAAAAAGTAGTCAACTCTACAGGGAGTGCATCCTTTGTTACACCTGTTAGGTATCATCTGGGACAAACAACTCCAACTCTGCTGTGGATGTTGTCCTTCCCTGAGTCATGGAAGAGGAAACCTGCATAGAGCTCACCTGCAGAGATCTGGAAACACAGCCTTGGCTACAGGTGCATGGTTCACAGTACCAGCAACACATATGTGAGCATCCAGAGGACATGGAGCTCCCCACTGTGACCTCTTGTTCCTTGGCTTTGTGTCCCCACACACAGGGTGGAGTGAGCAGCCTCGGAGGTCAAGCAGCTGAAAACCACAGCTGGAAATTGCCAAGAAGAAGTTCAGAGCTGCTGAGGAGGATCTCCAAGGATAACATAGACCACCCTGTTACTGCCAAACCTGGTTCAAATATGCTGTAATGCTTCCAACAGATGTGTGTCTGAGATTTCCCGAAAACCCTTCCCTCTGGAGATTCTGCTTTGTCTTTTGACAGTACATCTGGGGCTTTGTTGCCCTTTGCCAAATGTCGTGCTTCGGGTTTCCTTCTTGCAGTTCAGACATATCACTTTTTATTTATTAGGGATCCAGTGAATAGGTTCTTCTGTCTGCAGTCTTGTATATATTTGAAATCTGACATGGTGTCTCCCCTCAGTCTTCTCTAGACAGAGCCCCCTGTTCTCCTTGTAAATTATACCTCCCAGAGTTAAGGCGATTCTTGTTCATTTTTTTTTCCAGGTACCTCACTATTCCTCTGTCTTACTCTTGCTCTAATACTTGATAGAGTATCCAGGAAAGCACAAATGAGTAGAACAAAAACATTTTATTTTTTTTAGTTGTATCTTGTGACACATCTCTCCAGGATTGTTATTTGTATTAGCTCTCTTGTCTGAGGAGGAAGTAATTTCTTTTCAATATTGTATGTCCTGAAGAATGACCTTGTGAGGTAATGAAAGAAGTTGAACAAATGCAGTGTGAAGAAGTTATAATAGTTAACACGTGGATGTGTACCTATCTTTGAATTTCATTGCTTTTATTAGTTTTATTATCATAACAGTGTTGTGATAATTAAAAATATTTCCTGTTTCCATGGGAATGACACAGGGGTTTATGCGTCCTCAGGAGCAGCTATTTCTACTTTAGCAGGAGCTATTTTTATGATCTTCTTGGAAAACACTTCCAGTATTCTTGACTTTTCCTTCTTATCTCCCAGCTAGTCTATTTTTATGCTTGAAAAAATACAGCAGTGTGTATTTGGGTAGAGTATAGAGGTAGGATCACCTTCTTCATTGAAGTTACCTTTAATTTCTTTCCTTCAGTATCTGTCCATATCATCTCTTCAGAAACTGTCTCTGGTATTTCAGTGGCATATCTTTTGTCATTCAAAATAGCCGTGCTGTTTTGTACAGAAAGCAGAAAAAGGGCAATTATGAAAACTGGGCAGACATGAACAGCTCTAATGCAGAGATCAGTTCCTACTAGGATAAGTTCCCTCTCTCAACTGCAGTAGCTCCATGACCATGGCAAATGTCTCTGCTCATAGCGGATGTGAAGGACTCATTTAATTACTCCACCCAATTGTCAGACACTTTTCCTCACATGAAATGTAAGTTTGTTATGGGATTTAGTTGAAGTTACAAGGTATTTCCGTATCCTGATCTTGTTCTTCATGTGTTCGGTCCTCACAAATCTTCTCTGGCTTAGCACATGGAGTAGCAATTCTTTTGACTTGGACCTTCTTCAGGGTAACTGGGAGGATTCAGACTAAATCTGTGTGTTAACAGTAGACCAGTTTTCCTATGGTATATATGGCTGATTCCTTTATTTTCACTAAAATTTTCTTCCATGGCCAAGATGCTGTCTTCCAGCTTGAGAGGCATATGCTACAGTGAGAACACCAGCTTGAAAAGATTGTGAGTGAGAATGAAGACAGGAATCATTAGTAAAGAAACACTACACCAAAAAAACACTGCAAAAAACTTGGCTATGCTGTGGAAAGTTGAAACAATTAAAAAGTGAGATGTGTCATTTTTTTTTCTTCTAGCTACATGCAGCATGTGTTTCCCATGTCTCATATTACAAGCAAATGTGAAATGAGGGTTTATGGTAATACCACCTAGGAAGCATGATATCATTTTCCCCACAGGTGGTAAGTCAGTTTTCCAAGGTGTGTTTACACGGAGCATTTCAGAGCACTAGCACACACGTGAGATACTTGAGCAATATCTGTAATCACGGAAGAGTTTGAGGAATAAACACTGTCTAGCCAGGTATGAGTTGTAAAACACCTTATGGCAAAAACTGTGATGTCATTCATATTGTCTTGATAAGTACTTGTTAGGGCATGACTTTTTGACTGAAGTTAAATGAAGCTGATAATGTGGTTTAGAAGTGCGCAGCACATAGAGCTTGTGTAATAAGACTAGTTGTTAATAAGATAAATAGTCTGATAGTGCGGAAGCAAATTTGCTCATATTTTGACATTTATAAATCCTGTATTTCAGGATGCTGGTCTGTTTTTATCTAAGTTGTAAACCACAAAACAACATAACAAATTGTACAAGATTACTGGAGGAAAAGTGACAAAAAATACTATCAGTCACATGCCCAGCTTGATACACTGATTTTCCTTTTGGGTCATCAGAGAACTGAATACCTCAGACTGTAAATATTATTGAAATATTGGCTTCCTTTGATATTCTTTTTGTTTGTGTTTATTGAAACAATTTTATGAAGTTAAACAGGCTGGAAATGGCTCTTGACAACTAAGTCCGTTTGCTATTTGTTATCTTTTACATTAGAAGCACATATTTAAAATATGTGCTTAGAAGACATTAAATGGTGTAAAACCATCTCTCTCTATGTCACTTCAGTTCCAGTGCCTGTCTCCAGGATAGATTCACATCTGCCTTTCTCTAGGACTCAGGATATTTTTATCAGAAAATGGTACAGAAAGGGAAGACTGTGTGTCCTATTGCCGTTGAAGTGATGGTCTCACTTTGTTTTTCACTGTCAGTTTTTCACAGCCTGATCCCGTTCAAGTGGCTTAGCAGATGTGCTTGACCACCTACAGCCTTTTTGGACTGTTTTCCTTCCTGGCTTTTCAAGCTCAGCTATTCATGAAATCTGAACTATGTGTTGATCTCTGAGGCTGTTCCAACTTCCCTTAATGCAGCAATTATTTCAAAGAAGTAGATAGCAGTTCTGCAAAATACTTGTCCACATTTCTCTTGGATGCTTTCCTTTCATGAGCAGACGAGAAGAGTGTCTGGTTTTAGCTAGTTTCCTGGGGAGGCAAAGCAAGTGCAATACTTGCTGCCTGCACATATGTGCGTGTCTTAATGACCCGCAAACAGCTTTTTAACCCAGTGGCCTCTCTGAACTAGAGCGATTGAGATCCCCAGGGCACTGGACATTCCTACACCTTCAGTCGAAATGAACAGAAGAGGGATGTATCATTGAAGGTTTGCTGAAGGGCAGACTTCATCACAAATTCATCCTTTAATAGACAATTCAACCTCAAGACTAATCCACAGGGGCAGGTTCATTAGTTGAGTAGCTTACATCCCTTGTCCAGGAGTAAGACAGTACTCTGGTGGATGTTTAAGTCTTGACTTTCATGAAATACCTTATCAGAGCATGTTTCTCTTGACTTCCACATCAGTCTCTCCATAAATTTATTTTCTGGTTATTTTATGTGTCATGGAGCGCCACAGTGCTTGATACTGCCCCTTCTTGTTGTGCATATATATTGTTTCTCAGTCCAGATAAAGAGCAATCAGGCATTGCCACATTAATCATCCTTCAGCACTCCTTCTTTCCTGATGTCTCATGTAATTCTATGCTGGAGAGAGAACACTGATAGCACTCAAGCTTTTGATCAAAAAAAAAACCCTGAGCAAAACTAAACCGATATTTTGCCAATTTTGTTGTTTATGTGACAGCATTTACAGCTTCTATTTATAAACTCTTTTTAATCTGTAGCACTGTAATATTACTGTGGGGCTTTTTTCCTTCTTCTCATTGCCAAGGCAAAGTCTCTGACTGTCAGTCAAGTCTTTAGACATGGCTCTTCCCAGTGGCAGCACCAGGCCCAGCTGGATCCCCAAAGGGATGAAGATGACAGGTCTCCTCTGAACCTCATGCCCTCCCAGTGGTGTGGTGGGAGCTGCATCAGAGCTGCTGAAGCACTCAATAGCAGAAAGGACTGGCCTGGGGATGGACAGGGCACCCAGCGGGTATGCCCACCTCAGCATGCCAGTAGAAGTTGGTATTGCCATAAGACTTGGGGCAGTGAGCATGACTCGCAGCAGTGCAGGGGCAGGCTGCTTCCTGGGATCATTTGAGCCTTTTCTAAGCTGTTTAGTCTGCATATTTTGGATACCATGAATATGCATACTCAGGACTTGGACCGTTGGCTTGGGTGGTTTATCTGAAGTCTATCGCAGTCAGCCCTGTCTGTTTTCCTCATGGCCTTAGACTATTCAATCCCAGAACATATTTTTTACTGTTGATACTGTTTGATACTGTTGATACAACAACTTGCCTCATGCTGGAGCAGTAGCAAAGTCATACACAGCTATTAGGGAGAGATTTGCTGCCAGAACTCCTCTTCTGTCTTTTTGACCACTAAGTATGATAAAGTCAGTAAGGATCTAGATTTAGATGCATTCAGCTCATCTGCATTTCTATGTGAGAAAACTATCTATTTCTGTCCTTGCTCTCTTATTATACCTTCAGAAGTAGCTGCATTGTTTCTTGTTTCAGATGAAGCATTTGATTTTCACATTATAAAACAATGTAAGAGACATCTCCAAGTCACTGATGTTGCTCAAAGGTATGGAGTGGCTCTGGGAGGAAAGATAAAGTAGCCTGAACTGTGGAGAATCCAAGTATTTCAGGGTTTGTAATTTGTCCTCTTTAAAAACTATGTGCATTGCATGAGTGAGACATTTGGGTCCACTTTCCTGCAAAAATTTTCAAGATGAGGATTCTCACTTGCATGGAGTTTTGTCCCATGTAGTAGACTCATTCATGGCAATTTTCAGTTCTGTAATTTCATATCTGTAATATAGGAAATAAGATTTTGCGGTGAGAAGTATTAAATAAACAATGACATTTGAAATCTAAGTCTCTGCTTTCATTAGAACAAAGCTTGTATTCTCCTTAGGCTAGTGTAATCACTATTCCTTTTAGGAAACACATTTCTTAGATGGATTTGAAATGGTAGTGTTGAAACCTAACAATAACTAAAGAAATGTGTTTGAAAGATAATGATTTGCACAACTCTGCAACATTTGCCGTTAGCAATGCTTTAGAAGAGGAGTAAAGTTTCTAACTTGAAAGGAAAGAAGGCAGCATTGGATTTAGAAGTGTCTTAAGGTGACTAAATGAATTACTCATGTTTCATCCATTGACATGTGAGGCGGGAGCTGCTTTTATTAGTGACTGACAGCTCAGAGTCACCCAGGAAAGCACCTGATAGTCTAATTTACTCATTGCCTTTCTCAACCTGACAACCAAGAACTCTATAAGCAAACGATTTTCTAATGATGCCTCAGGCTGATGCTTACAAAAAGCTTACTTTCTCTGAAACATGCTTGGTCCAGCAATCTGATCTCGGTGTCTTCAGATATTCCTGACCAGGCATGATGTATCAGTCCCCTTCTGACTGCAGAGGTAGCAAAGCTTTCCCAGTTTCCCCTTCTTGCACATAAAGAGTAGAAAGGGGCTGCTCCTGCTTTTTTCAGTGAATCTTGGATTCCGTAAAGGATGAAAAGATTGGAGCTTTTTCATTTGGGATGGCATAAGCAAAAGGGAACACATAAAATTAAGCAACATAGTAAAGCATTTAGAGCAGTTAGACGTGTTGCTTTTGTCACCTTTCTCACATTACAGGAGAAAGAGAGATGAAACACGAGCAAATTCCAAATAGATTAAAGGAAATGCATTTTACGTAGCATACAGCTGGAGCATGAGAGCATTGCCAAGAAATAGCAACCAGACTCAAAAGTCAGCAAGACTGGGAAGAGGACTGGATAGTAGTGGGAATGTTCAGAAGTACTTTCAAAAGGCTAAAAAACAGGTTTAGAAGGGATGTAAACCCGAGACAGTTGTGAAATTTGCACAAATCAACCCCCTCAGCATTAAACATACAATTTCAATGCTCTTCATTGTTTGATCTTTTGAGCCTGTAGGTAAACATGCCTGTCAAACCTCATTGGTGTTAAACAACATATTAATTTGCCTGTGTATCAAGAGTGTGCCTAGCTGCTGTGGGGTGCAACAGCTACATGAACAACACTTTATCAGTGTCTTGTCTGTTTGTTTTTTTCCCAGTCTTTGGATTTTCAGTGTAATCTCCTAGGGATAATTGAGCTTGTCCATTTTCTTCAAGATTTTAGACAGGTGGGAGATCCTGTTCCCGTGCAGGAAAGGTTTGCTTGGGGTATTTATTCGAGCAAGTCCCGAGTACTTGTAACATCAAGTAAATTTTGAACAGGGTAGGATTTTTGTGGCTAGTCATGATTGCTATGCTAGTTGTTCGTCTCCAGATCTAAGTGCTCCTTGTAGCTCTTTAGTGAAAAGCTGTATTGAGAAACAATATATACGGATAAAAAGTAAGTGCTCCCAAAAGGAGGAATTTGGTACTTGCTGGGCCACAGAATTACAGAATATTCTGAGATGAAAGGGACACCCATTAGGATCATCAAAGTCCAACTCCTGGCCCTGCACAGGACAGCCCTAAGAATCACACCATATCTTCTCTGATCATTGTAGAGGAGGAGATTTATTGATAAGTTTTGTTCCTGTCAGCCTGCAAGGTTCTTCCTCTATGTTTTTCTCCCTCTGGGCAATTGCATGGTCACTGCTTGTACCTTTCCAGCAATTTTTGCCTCCTCAGGGCATGTCTTATTTTGAATGCAGGGTTGTGTCAGCAGATTAAAAAGGAATCTTCAGGTAAGGTGAAGTTCTTGTTGTAGGAGAGGAAGGACCTGGCAGTTGTCCCCATGTCCCTCTGGTAAGACAAGAGGGAAGAGTTGTATCATCTGTGTCACCCACATTGTGAAAACTAGACCCAAAAGCCAGAAAAGGAGAGGAAAGCTTGCTTTGTCATATGAGAAAAATTGCTTAGCAAACCACAGTGAGGTATTTCAGACTATCTTCTTATTTATTCTTAAAACTTTTTTATTTCTTTTTAACATTAGCAGTCAAACAAAATGTTTGAAGTTTTTAAGGAGCACAGTTACTTTTTTGTAAATAAGGGACTAACTTTTTCAACTATAGCTGTCTTTGTGATCTGCGTTTTGATTCAATGGAAAAGTGATGACAGGTGTTGTCATGCAGTAATTAATTCTTTCAGCATAACTATCCAGGCTCTTGAATGATTTATTCCATGTAAAGTATTTGGCAAAAATGGAATCTACCTAATCTGTTTAAACAACAGGAGGAAATTATTAAACTAAACTTTCCACTCCACCTACCTGGGCGATGTCACCATCAGCATTACTGCGGGCGGTGCAGAAATTACTGAATGAGGTCTCATAATGAGGGATTTTCTCCATGAGAAGAATGCCAGCCCTTCTTTTAGTTCAGAACCAAAATCATACAATCATAGCATCATTGAATTATAGAATTGTTTAGGTTGGAAAAGACCTCAAAGGTCTTCGAGTTCAACCTTTAACCCAGCACTGCCACATCCACTAAACCATGTCCCAGTGCCACATCTACACGTCTTTTAAATACATCCAGGGATGGTGACTTTACTTCTCTGGGCAGCCTGTTTCAATGCTTAACCACTCTTTCTGTGAAGAAATTCTCCTCATATCCATTCTAAGCCTGCCCTGGAGAAACTTGAGGGCAACTTGGTATTGCCTGCAAACTTGCTGAGAGTTCACTCAATTCCCTTGTCCAAGTTGTTGATAAAGGTATTAAACAGGACTGGCCCCAACACTGAGCCCTGGAGAACACCACTTGTGACTGACCACCGGCTGGATGTAACTCCATTCACCACCACTCTCTGTGACTGCCAGCCAGCCAGATTTTTACCCAGCAAACAGTGCACCTGTCCAAGCCACGACCAGCCGGTTTCTCCACGACCAGCTGTGGGAGCTGGTGTCAAATGCTTTACTAAACTCTAGGTAGACAACATCCTGTCCTGGTTTTGGTTCAGATAGATTTAATTCTTTTTCTGGTAGCTAGTACAGTGCTGTGTTTTGTATTTAGTGTGAGAATAATGTTGATAACACACTGATGTTTCAGTTTTTACCAAGCAGTGCTTACTGTAATTCAAAAGACTTTTCAGTTTCCCATGCCTTACCGGTGAGGAGGTGCACAAGAAGCTGGGAGGGAGCATAGTCAGGATAGCTGACCTGACCTGGCAAAAGGGGTATTCCATCCTGTAGGATATCATGCCTGATATATAAACCGGGGGTGTTACCTGGAATTGGGCTGATGGCTGCCTGGGCATAGGCTGAGCATCAGTCAGATGTGATTTTGCACCGGTCAAAGGGTGGTGAGTAATCGTATTGTGCATTGCTTGTTTGTTAAGTTTTATTCCTTTCTTTCTTCTTGTTATCTCCCTTTTCATCACTCTCATTGGTAGTATTATTATATTTTACTTTATTTCAACTATTAAACTGTTCTTTGCCCATGGGATTTTACTTTTTTTCTGATTCTACTGCCCATCTCACTTGGGTGGGGGAAGTGAACCAGTGGCTGTCTGGTACTTAGTTGTCAGCTGGGGTTAAACCACGACACATCCAAAGGGTTTGTGGATCCATCATTGCTCTTGTTCTTGTTGTTGGTTTTCGCTGCGTTAGAACAGATTACAGCATTAAAAACAAAGGTCTTCATTTCCCGTATCCATTACTTTGTTCTCATGAGAAGGAACCCTTGTCTGCCTGTTATAATAAACTGATGTACCAGATTACAGTGAAGTTAATTGGAACTGACAGTATAATAGGAGCAACTGCAGCTTAAGGTGCAATAAATTTGTTTGTTTATAGAGGGGATTTTGCAACAAAGAAAGAGTTTTATAAATCAAAAAGATCTCTCACCAAACTTACCTTACAGAAGAGTAAAACAACATCTAATAATTAGAAAACAGAATTGTTCTGAGAAAAACATTTATCTATATATCTTTTAAAATAGTTGATATATGAACATTTTGTTTATTTACCATTTCATCATTACCACTCTTTAATTCAATCCCACGGTCCTGTAATATTTTTTTACATCCTGATGACATGTGAATATCAGTTCCTTCACTTTTCTTTTGCTTTTAATAAGTTTCAGGTTTTTTCTGGTTTTGAGAAAAACCTGGGCTATCAAATCAAGAGTCAAATCCACTTTCGAAGTTCTATTTTGTATATAAAAATATCATAAAATTCTAATAATTATTGTGACTCAGGTCTAACTCATGCTTTTCATTCTTGGCTTGGCAGTTTTGTTAGTTTTATCAGTTTATCAGTCCTGACAAGATAGATCCTGTCAGAATGGGATCCATGCTGTCCTCTCCACATACGTCCCAGTCTTGTTCTTTAGTTTGCAACTTGATGATAGGAATGGTACAGTAATTATCATGTTTTGATCACTGTTACTGTGCTATCCACCTTTGAGCTCTTTTTAGCAAGGCATTTGGGACACAAGCAGTTCTGGATGTACATTTAGAAAGTAATACCAAAAATTTTCATATCGGTTTATTTGCTGCTTCCAGAAAATGCATCTTTTTCTTTTTGATGGATAAACCACGAGTACAGGATTCACACATAATTGTATTTCACACGTCTCCAAATTCTACTGGTATTGGTTAATGGATATTTTAAGTTATTTTAACAGTAAAAAGTTTCAAAGCGTGTATAACAGAAAGCAATGCTTTTCTCCCTGATGGATTAAGAAATGCGGCACTATATTAATGCAACATTAATATAATGCTACAGCATTCTCCTTTCTGTGTAATAGACTATGGATCAGGAATTTGCAACTTAATCACAAGAAAGTTATCATCTCTTGCCTGCTGCTGCTGCAGCCGTCACCTTGGCTAACCATGTTACCAAAAGCCAGAGAATTGTGCATCTTAATAATGTGCAACATATAGAAGACAGCATAGCATAGCTGAGAAACACTGCTGACAGAGGACCAGAGAGCAGCAATGTGTAAAATATTAAAACTGGAAAAGGAAAGGGCCTTTTTAAAAATTTTCTACAACAAAAATCCCAAACATTTCATTTAAAACCTGTAAAAAAATTGAAAATAAAGTTCAGTCCTAGATTAAGTTGTTTGGTTTCACTGCTCCTACAGTGATAGTCAGCCTGGCTGGATCTTCTCCTCCTGTGGCACTCACCCCTGGATATTAAATCGCAGCAACATAATATCTCAGTTTTAATTTTTTAATTTTTCTTTTTAATCTTTCCTGAACACATTGACAGCAAGAACTTTATAAACTCTTGTAACTGAGATTTTACTCATCTGTGATGTTAGCAATGATATTGCTGTTGCTGGAAATACCCTTATTTTTTCTCTGCAGGTAATAATGAGCAGTACCTCATCATATTCAGCGTAACGTGGTCTAGTTGGCAGATTCAGCATAATGTGTACCTATTTTACAGGGTACAGTGTCATCCCCTCTAAGAATCACTAGCGATAACCCACCAAGCCTTTTTTAATGAATTTTAATTCAATGGTTAAGATTCGTAGTTAAGGACTGGATAAGCACTGTGCCAATGGGCTTGGTAGCTGCCAGGCCAGATAGGTTGGGATAAGGCTTAGGCTGTGCCTCTCTGAAAATAAACAGCAAGATTTCCTTGAGAAGCTCATTCTCAAGCTTTCCTCGGGTTAGCACATTACATTTTTATTGCTGTGGTGTTTTGTCCTTTTTAAAAATCTCCATTGGAGGGAGCCTGTTAAAACTTGCCAGCTGCTCTTTCCCTTCAGCAGCTTCTGAGCCTCCGGTGCTCTCGGATGGCTGCTCTGTGGTTTGTAGTGTATGCAACTTGTCCTGGCTTTGCTTTAACCCTGCCAGGAAAGTGACACTTTCAAAAATACTTTAAAATAAAATTCTGAATATCTGTGTGAAAAACAAGGTTTTATATAAAAAGCCTGCGAGTGGCAAGCTTTTGGTGATCTTCAGGAGCAAGGCTCACAGTTGTGGATAATCCCCAGATGTGACTTGTGGCCACATCTGCACCATGGAATGCTGGCTGCATCCTCCACCTCCTGCAAAATGTTCCCCTTTCCTTCTTCCAAGACTCTTTCAGTTAAAATTACTTGGTTTTGCTGACACTAGTTGAGCTCATGGGGAATGAAAGGGACAGGAGGGCTCTCAGAAGCCAGGAGGTGGCAGCCCAGACAAGGGAGGGTGGAAGCATCTTGTCGCCACACAGCTACATCGCTCCAGGATGTCTGTCTGCAGCCAAATGTTGCCACATGCCAACGCTGTTGGGAGTCTCTTATCTGCATTCATTCAGGGCCTGCCCTCTCTTCCTTGAAACTGTGAGGTTTGAAATTAGACATCATGTTCTTTATAAATAATCGTAATTGGCGGCAAGCTTGTTGAATGTGGTGTTTTGCATACAAATTAAAACCTTCTGTAGTGAACTTGAGCAGTCCTGAATCAGGTTCGCTGTTGCAAAGGGACTTCAATTTTGTGCCGCTTCACATGAATTAGTTTAAAACTGGTTAACCAGGGTGATGCCTTTCTTCAGGGCAGACCTCTCTTGGGCTCTTTGTAAGAGCAGCTGTTCCACTGCCAACATTGAATCTGTATACTCCATCCTACAGGGTGTTTGGCCGTAACACTAATAAGAATCATTTAGCTGTGCTTACAACAAGCATCTCTGAAGGCTATGTCCTATCATTAGTTACCTTCGTGCTCTTGCCTCCCCAATTATATCAAATGCATTATATCTGCTGGCTGTGAAACCTCAATTATGTGCTTTACCGTAAGCGCTTACCTTTGCGTTGGTGTTTCATCTCGTTGACTTCAGAGAGATCACCCGTGCGTGTGCATCCATCTGTACAAAAATATTTGCAGAAGTCTAATCCACACTTGATTTCCTCCTTTTTTTCCCCACGTGTTGTTGTCAGTGTACAGTAAAGTCACCACCACAATTTCAACTACTGCAGAAATGCAGTCACAGTAATAAAGTCAGTGCAGTAGGTGCTGGAACAAATGCTTTAAAGTGGGCTATCCGCTGCATGGAAGTGGAGAGGACTTGGGGGTGTAAACAATTAAGAAAGATAATGAGAGATACAATTCAATTTATTTTACAAGTGTTTTACTCTTCTGAGCAAAATTTTATTCATTTTTTTAAAATTATAACAGAGAGATATCAATTTATCATTTGAATCTGTAGAAATGGATGGTAATGCTAGAAGCAGTTTGTAATACTTGAAATTTCTCCAAATGGGACTTCAAGTTAATCTGGAAAAAGAGAATATTTACACAAAAAAAGAATATTTACACAAAAGAGAATATTTACACCAGACAAGTAAGTACTTTTTACATGAGGAGCTTACGCTGCCCTCATGTTGGTCCAGTGTGAAGGCAGCATGTCCCTGTGGGGACTTTGCAACCACAGTTTGTAGTGTGTTGGCAGAAGGTATTTCATTACACCTAATTCAAAAGGCACTGAACCTAGCAGTCTTTACAGCGATTTCAGTTGGATTTAAATTTTGCTCTTAGATTACAAATTCTCGGTTGAAATAATCTAGATTAAAAATCCTGTAGAAACAGCTTAACAAACAGACCTTTGGAAATGAAATGCTAGTGAGATGAGCTGAGGGAAAAGCCATGGACTGTGTTGGTTTTGAAGACAAACTTTCCTGGCCCACTTCTCTGAAAGTGAGCAGCAAGTGAGCCCACCCTGCATGCAAAGTGCTGCCTGCTCCCCATCCCAGCAGTGAGCCTGTGCTCCTCCAGCCCAGCCCGGCCACACATGGCTGCACGGGCAGAGGCTTTGGTACCTTGTCCCTGGGAACTGCAGGCAGCATTTCACTCTCACTAATCTAACTGAAAGTGGAAGAGGTTTGTGTTCCCCATGTCCTTGTTCCTCTTTCCACCTAGGTACCAAAGCCTGTCTGCATGTGGTGGAGACTGCTTCAGCCTGGGCAGAGTGAGTGCCCACATGCACTTCTGAGTCTCTTATTTTGATTTCTTTTAAGTATCTGTTCTCAGTCTACTAAAGAAAGATAAATGGAGGCTACAAGCTGAAAGAGTGAAGCTTTTCTGCAGGTTTTTCCCCCTGCTATCTCCCAGCAAATTCCTTTATAAATGCATAGCAGAAAAAAACCCTATCAGCATCTACTGATTAGGCATGAAGCACCTTTCCACTTAGAAAAGACAGAACTATTGCAATACAACCTTAGTCAGATATGGAGAGAAGAGTAAATATTTGGGAAAAGAGGGGATCTGATTTTTAAAATCTCTCTCTATATATCAGTTGATTTCCAAAACAAAACCTTAAAAGATCCAATCAAATACAACGTGAAAGAAAGTGCAAGAAATATTATTAATGAGATGGTATCTGCTAAAATTGGCCAAGTACTTACACAAGTTGCTGAGAGAAATTTGATGCTTAATTCTTTCAGACAATTTGGATGTTGCCAGAGGTGGTGTTCCACCTGCCTACAGGACACTATCTGCAACTCTATGTCTTTAAAAAAAAAGTTTTGAAATTTATATTAATCATCTCATTTACAAGCTACTGGTACTATACATGTTGCTGCAGATTAAATAACTCATTGGCTGGGTTTCAAATAGTAGAAAACAAGGCTCCACTCCCACATTTTCCCTTTCTGTCATGCTGATTAGACTGCTATTTGCATTCTTTTTATCCCATCTGGAGCCCTCAGCAGAAGGGATTGTTTAGCTCTGGAAGATTAAAATTGGTCTGATGACAATCTGATGGAAATGTGTCTTGTTTTCATGTTGGCATTTTAGCATGCATCATGTTTCCGTTAGGTAAATGTGGGCACACACATTACTGTGGCAGTAGGTCAGCTAGCCAGAAATGACAGGTCATGGTCACACTGTTATCTGGTGCTGAACTGCATGGACTTGCTGGGGGGGTTAAGTCCCTTGCTTTTCCTGTGGGTACCATAGAGTAAGACTATTCAACCACTGAATAGTAGCTGATGTGCTACTACTTCAGACCTGGCTTCAGTCTTGGTATCTCCTTCATTTGATAATCTGTTAACAGAGGAAAGATGCTTCTGGGGTTAAGCAGCTACAGAGGTGTATCCAGTGTGAGGCACGTTCTCCATCACTTCATCCATTGTGCGTGGTTCCCTGTTTGCAAATAGGGACATTCCCAGGGCAGTATGTGGGCAGCATCCCTTCTCACCCTTGTGGCAGGGCTTACAGTGACCAAATTGTTCCAAGCATTCTCTCCACCCTCTCGTTGCTTACTGACAAATATAGACTACCACCTGCTGAAGGACATGTCTTTTCATATCAGGATGTCTTTCATTTCCTCATTAAGAGCAGGCCTCTGGACTGGCCAGATATTGCTCTGCAGACTGATAGATACTCTAGGAATTTGATAGCCCATTGTTGAATGATTAATTTCTCATATATACGGATATGAGACAGCTGTACAACACATACAAAAATGACACAGGATGTGCAGGAAACATAAACTTCTGGGTGTTATCTGGGGGAAGAGTGATCTAGGAAATGACTTAGATGCCTTTAAACACCCACATTTAAGCTACTGCATGGAGATCTAGCTTTGTCTGCACCCCCCCAAACACACTACAATAGAGTAATGAATCTATGAAGGGCACAGGAGGGCTAATAATTACCCATAAATGTTGCTTTTGTTTATCTTACAGAGCATAAAGTCAGGTTTCTGACAGCAGTTGTTGTTCTTCCTGATAATCTTGCTTGCTTTACATTTTTTTTACATTTGTGTAAGTCTTTGTGCCAATAAGCACATATCTGCATCTTGAGGTCAATGCTTTGTGGAGTTAAAACCATGCAGTGTTTGTGTGCCCTTGCAGATGGAGATGGCTGGCAGCGTGCAAGGCTATGCCAGGCTCTTGGAAGCAAAGCTGCCTTTATTGCATCTCTGGGACCTTCCATGAGACACAGAGAAAGGACTTCTTACAGACTACTTGCTTCCCAAGTAACTGGGATGAGTGAACTGGTTATTGACAACCTGTCATTAAACTGTCACTGGAAGCACTAAACTGTATTGTTTAAGCTGGCTCTGCAGAACAGTCACTATGATGCTGTGAATCATCAGTCTGAGATGTATCACTTCAAATAAACAAAAGAAATATTACAGTCTTAACTGTCTAAAACATTACTCTCTGTTTTTACTGCAAGTCCTATAAAGGGGCTTCTTGTGAACACTTTTTTAAGAGAGGAGACCAGGACCTGATTAAAGCATTTGGGTTAAATTTACTCTCCTTCTGGATGTCTGTATTTCTGTCAGTTTTAAAAGTTAGTATGCCTAATCACAAAGCACAGGAAAGGTGACATCTTTGGGGGACATTCACAACAAAAGTTTTGTGTTTCATGAATGCTTTGTGTGTGTTACTTAAGGATCATATACACAAATCTTCAGTCTCTTATGCAAATGTCGCCTTTTGGGATGCAAATACTGGTTTTATATATCTTTGCAGAAGTCCTTTGAAGAACATTGGCTACTATTTCCTTTTATTTCTCATTTTCCAGGACTGGTAATTTAACTTCTCTTCCTCACCTCGCTTTTTCTCTGGTCCAATTATACATTTCTCTTGTCTGTTCTGAATTACATCAAGTTTGCATCAGGAAAACATAGCGTTTATCCCTCAGTAACATTTTTGTCTGAGACAGGAAAAGTATTTTACTGTGGTTGGAACTCCCTTTCCAAGTGTGAGCTACTCCTGTTCTATGGAACAGTGAAAGGAAAACCGTAGTGACTCCACATGAGCACTCAAATTGTAAAGATGAAAACCAACAGGAAAATACAAATAAATATCGTTAAGCATATGATGATTCTTGAGTTTAAAGGTCATATTTTCTAAGATTTGTAAGGAGTACAAAAAGAGTAAAGGGAAAAATATAAAATATAAAAATACAAAAGTCAGCCTGTATGGGAAAGCAGATGATTTATGCGGTTCCAAAATAGCTCTATGTGAGATTTTGGTTATGGAAAGTACCAAGAGAAAAGACTACTGTAAACTGTAAATATTCTAGGCATAATAATATTATCATATTAGATAGATATCAAGAAAGAAATGAGAGGACTTTTTATCAAACCCACAGATCTCCTTATATCCAAACTCAAGGCTCTTCCTGGTTACGGGAGTATGATGCGAGCAATGATTCCAAACAGACTTCTTTCAGGTTTTACTCATTTTTGTGGGAATCTATGGAAAGACATAGCTACTGTTCAGGCAGGGGGTAGCTGACAAAGTCTGGAATGGAGACTATTCCTTTCCTTAGTCAGATCATTGGGGGCCTCATAAACATTTTATGTTTGCTTTGAAAAGAATGTTGTTGTGTGCAATAAGCGAGACAATACACAGTGCTGGAAAAGGAAGGTCAATAGAGGAGGGAATAAACGTTATGTTCACTTTACAGCAGACCAAAATGAAGACAGCTGGAATGCAAAATGATATCAGAATACAGCTTTGTATCCCCAAGTGTGTAATCAGTCTCTCCCATTCTACTCTATCTTTTCTAACCTTCACTCTAGCCAAGCCTTGGACTCTTCAGATTATTGTAATCTTTGATGATTTACACCCCATTTGCACTGCTCCCATTCAGGACCTTTTTCTGTAATCTCCTCCCTATTTCGCTGCTACTTCAAAGTCCCCACCAAAACTTTAGTCCAGATGTTGACTGTTCCACACCTAAAAGAATGCAGTATCTTCAGCTTAGCCTCCTTTTTTACTTTCTTCACCAAATCATATTTGTCCCTTCATCTTACTTTGACCAGACACCTCTGCAACCGTACACACACGCACACCTTTGGGCTCACTCCTGGGCTTCCCTTGCTTTTTGCATCCTGTTTAAAAGTTCTGGATTTACCTTTTAAGGTCCTGTAGATAAATATTCCTTGGCAACTCTTCTTACTTCTTCATACTGCATCCATCTGCTACCAGTGCTTCACCAGTTCTCCTTATCCACCCATGTCTTTCATGCAACGTGCAGAAAACAGCAGCAGCCAAAGAAAGATCTGAATAAGGACTGTGGATATTACCCTCTTGCAACTTAAGCAGCAGAATGTTTCAGTCCAACAAGTCCTGAATACAGAGATGGGAGTTCTTAGAAAAGAAAACAGCATTACAACATCCTCTTTAAAGGGGTACTCATTAGTGCGATAAAGACCTAACATGTGGGCAAGTGCTGATGAACCTGCTTTATCTCTTTCAAGTGCATAAAACTGTAAGAAATTGTAATAAACACCCATTTGCTCATTCAGGCCTAGCAGACTTGAAAAATCGTAAATCTCATTTCCGTGCAACGTCATGCATAGCGTGTTTTATGTGAAGCAGTAGACTATGCTATACCTCCTGTGTTAATTGAAGGTACAAAACCAGAGAGTTGATAAGGATTCCCATTAGCCTGCAGCTCCACTATTCAGTACTACTTTTCAGGCATAATCTCTGTTACACATTCCATCATTAATATAGTAGAAAAAGCACTTATTCTTGGAAAATGCCCTTCACTGTTCCAAGGGACTGTGATCAACAGCTTGGATATCCTAATTGCAGCCTATTAGAAATAATGAGATTTGCATGGTAGAACCCAGAGAATTATATGGATAAAGGAAAAAAAAATCACAACATAAAGGTTAATATAAACATATACTGCCTGCAAGTGCAAAGGACACATAAATTGGTGGCTCATTACTGCAGACTGACCCATGGGTAAGAATGTCACCCAGCTCAGAGGCTTTCCCAGGAAGTTTGGCTGCAAAAGTTACAAAAGATAAGGACATGCTTGTGGAATCCGCTAAACTAATGAGAGCTGAAAGTTGTTTGAAATATCCCGATGACCTCACAGATGGGATGCTTATTAAGGTATCTGCATCAGTCTCTTTTTTGTCTAGCAGACAGTTGTAAAGCTTTGCTGAGGCGTAGCCAACAGTCCGTGAAGGTGTCTCCATGCTTTCTGACATACTAAGGGCTGCGTGATTTTGTGGTGCGGTTTGGGTTTTTTTGTTGTTTTGTGTTGCCTTTTTTTTTTTTTTTTTTGAATGAATTCAAAATGGAACATGCATGTCCAATTTTTGTTTGTGGGCATACTTGTGGAATAGCACAGGCGAGGCAGTCAACTATGATTACTTCATCAACACGGGGTCTGCCCGCTACCTACGTGCCTATCTGCTCGAGTGCGCTGGTCAGGAGCCAACTGCAAATTTAGGTCTTGAAAGTCTGAAGAAAAGCGCTTTATGTGCGAGGGTCCCATGAAGGCTTCGTAATGCAATTAAGCCCCATTTTAACAAAAGGCTGGCCATTTTGCTGAGGCATGACATGAGTAATTAAAATATCATTTTAAAAAAGACAAATGAGTGTTCTCCTCTACTCTGTGATATTGTTTGAGATAGATGGGGGGAAAAGATTATGATTTTTGTTTGTTTCTGGGTCCTTTGAGTGGAAATCACAGGCAGTGCAATAAACCCGCAGCAAAATATATCTACACAAGCTCCTAAGGGGATCCTATAAACGAAACAGTAGCAAAAGCTATTTCTTTCCCTACTGCAAAGAAGTTTTCAAAGTGCTTTTTTCAGTTTGTTGGAGTTGACTGTGTAAGTATAGAAGTGCTTTAGGAAAATCTAGGCAAGAAGGAAAAGGGAATACACAGTAGAAACCGGTACATAGATTTTGCTCGTAGTGAGATGATGCTGGAGTGGCATGAGATTGTGTTTGGCCAACCAAAAGAGTGAGAAATGACCATGGGTTGAAAGAGGGGAGCTGTAGTTCTAGTGATTCCTAAAGATGAGAAAAGAAACATAAATCTGGGAGGAGAAACATTATGTAAGTTGTGTTGAAGGAAGCAGGTTTCAGTGACTTTATTTCAGTAACTCTTTTGTTTTATTGTTTTTGCTAAATCACGATGACATGCAACTGTTGTGGTGTTTTGGCCAGATTGTGATGGATATCTCCTGCAGGCAGAGGCTTGGTGGATATTGGATTTGGCTCATTTCCTCGGACTGAGATGGAGTTCATTGTTGCAGTGGTATATTGCTTACAATGAGGAATTCAGTAACAGACCAAGTGCTGCCAAATCCTACTGCAATGTATGGCAACCTTTATTTGAGGGCTTACATTCAGGCTTAAGAGCCTAATTTTAGATTGTCAGATACAAAAAGGAAAATAGCCAATGAAAACAAAATAGAGACCTGCTGTACACAGCACCAACTAGGTCTTTCTGGGGCCACACAAGTCAATAAATCCCTTCAGTACACATCCTCTGACCCTCTGGTGGTTTCCTTCAGAAAGGAAAGTAGGAGCAAGTTCCAGCAAGAAACCCACCATTTTGATAAATTACCTCAGTGTCTCGCTTTGCCTTTCCCTTCGGGTCTATTCCTTTGCTGAAGTCCTGCAAAAATCTCCATCATTTCAGCTCTGGCAGGCAGGAGCCCTCTCAGGAGATACATAGGGCACCTTTGTTCTCTCCCCACACTTTCTTCCTGCTACAGGCTCTGTTCTGAATCAAAACAGCAAAGAAGCTCAGGACTGGTGATTAAAACAAAAATCAGGGAAGATTCCAGTTGTAGCTCTCTTTGCTCTAAAGTACAGAGCATGGGTGAAGGAGAGGGTGGGCATCAGACCCCAGGGAGCTCAATTTCCTACAAATACCCTTAACAGTGTGAAAACCATTACAAAAAGCCTTACTATGGCTGAGGTGGTGTTTTGGGGACAATCAGTTTGTTGGCCAGTTAAGGTGCATGAGTTTGTAAGAGAAATTCGACCCTTCACATTCTCCAGAGCATTTCTCTCCTTCCCACTCTTCCAGCCTGCCTGGCAGCCATTTTTGTTTAGGAGTGGTGCTTCCATCCAAATATGATGAGAACCTTGGGTTAAATGTTGCTTTTTCACACCCTGAGGCATTAAAATCCAATAGGTTTTTACCCACCATACACTGAGAATTACGTTCACTTTGTGGACTTCTTTATTCCTGAAAAAAACCACCCCTATTATTATGTGTGCATACATTATGCCATTGCCACGATATTTCCATTATGCTAAAACATAGGACTTAAAAGTATTGCTAATCTGGTGTGCTGTGTGTTTTGCCATTCCCACAATTAGGAGAGAAAGAACAAGTTCATGGTTCTTCTGAGAAATTACTGAGAATAGTGAGGAAAGGGCAGAAATACTCATGCCTGAAGCCTGTCATTTCTAAGCACCCCCTTATTCTGCTGTAGGACACAAGACACCATGTGTGCGTGGCAGGGGAGTAGTTGCTCTAAGGATTTGAGTCCAGCAAAGGTTGTACGTCAGTTTTTATAACCTTGTGCTGGATCTGAACTTCTGAACTCAGTATTATCTTGGGTGTATCCTGCTGCCGGTGTGCCCATGTGCAGCTGCGATACCATTACATTTCCATTTTCCCCAGTGTGCCGTCACGTGATTGCATATTGAAATGAAATGGAAAATGATTTATTGTGCAGGATCAAGTCTTTGTCCTCTACAGTGTATGAATGTAAATCTAGGGCGATTTCCCATGCTCCTGGAACTAGGTTTTGCTTGAAAAAAATGTCTAGAATCAACAAATGGGAAAAACACTCTGGAGCGCTAGAAAAATAGGAGCATTTCTCTCTGCCTTACTGTGTTGGTCCAACAGAGCTTTGCTGAGGTTGCTAATGACTGTGAAATGTCTTATACATAAATTCTCTAAACCCCTTCTCATAATTACATTTCATAATTCTCCGGAACTGAATACACAAACGATGTTAAAATAACAGTCATGTAGTACCTCTGAATTCTTGATGTGAAGCTATTGTGAGTTCAAGATAACTGTTACGAAGAGCTATTTTACAGAATGAAAATGCTCAAGAAACAGGAATTGAGGATAAAACATTACCAGTAGTACAACAGAAATCCAGCCACAGAGAAGATATCCAACCACTGAAACAGATGGGCTAGTCTACTGTCAAATGAGGCACACATGAAGTATACATCATTTAAAATATTAAATGTATGGTAATTGATGTTGTTCTAAGTTCATGTTTTATACTGATGCTCACAGGGGATGAATTTCTGCCAATTTTATCCACAGACCCAAGCAAATCTTTCTCCCACAGGGACTGTTTAATTTCATGATATGTGAGTTTCTTTATCTGAAATAACATGAGAGTTGTTTGTCTTCTTATTTTAGACTGTGTAATTGTATCTCATCTATATCCCATATCCCAGGGCTTGGGTTCGCCACTGGGGCTTTCAGGACCTATTGTAGCACAAATCATAGTAAATAAATATTATTTCTTTCTCAGAAGAAAACATCAACAGCTGGATTTTCACTTTGTCTCACTCAGCTAATGAGAACATAGCCCATTCTTGACACAGGAAAGTTACTGAGAGGTGAATGATGAGGAGAGTTTATCCTCAGTAGCGGATCACAGAATATGTGGTTGACGTACTAAGACTGGGACAGATTTCCTCTGTGATGTTGGCAGGCACAAAGCTGTTAAAGTCAAAAAGATATCCAAGGGCTCACGTGGGACTGATGAGAAAAAAGGTCAAGTATGTGGCATTTCTAAAGAGTTTCAAGAGCTTGGGAAGCCATTGACTCCTATCAATCCTGACTGCTGATTTGTACTGCAATAGTTTTTACTTTCAGTAAAAGCAGGAAACAGTGATAAGAGCTTACTAAAATGTTAAACTTTCCTTTTTGTTAGCCAAATAAACACTAAGAAATGGCACAAATCAAGGATGGTAATTTACTTGTGATTTTTCCAGATAGTGCTGTTTGTAAGTGTCCATCTGCACCAGTCAGTGTTATTACTACAGGGGCTGATTAGGGGGCCTGGGAAAGGGGATGAAGACAGACTTTGCTGAAACAAACTTACTTTCCGACTTGGAACAAAATTGTAGTTTGATAGGTGAGACAAGATCCTACAAACAAGATGAGAAGGCTGAAGTGGCAGTAATCGGTCTCCGGTCTGGCAGGCAGCAAGGAGTTTTGCATCTTGACATTGCACTTGTTGCCATAGCTCCAAATGACTAATTTTGAGGATAACAACCTCCTCCATGGTGCTGCAACCTGCAGCACAAGGGTGATGGGCACCCCTTCAGAATGAATCACAGCACGATGGCTGAGTTGGTTTTTTTAATCCTAACAAGAGTTGTCACTAAAAGTTACTGAAGCCTGACTTTTCCTCGCTCTTTGTCAGCCCCCCTAAGCCTGGGCCACAGATCCCACGTCCTTTGAAGCCATCTGAGCTCTCTTTGTTGCTTTTTGGTGCATAATGATGCCCGGCATCTCTGCTGCTGAGGACACCCAGCATGACCCAACGAACCGTGACTGCTGGAAAGCCCAATATTTAAGTGAGCTGGGAAGCAATCCTCTGCAGTATTTCATGAGCTCTGCCTGCTGGGATGAAAGGTGGCTATGAAAATCCTAGTGCTTTTGCCAGTCCTCTGCCAAGGATAGGGTCCAATTCTGCGCTTGGTGTTTTGTAGGGTATTGGATAGCAGGGGGCTTAGGTCTTTGTATTTAAGGTTACTGACATTATATAACTCCATTAATGACATGATGCTTTTGGCTGGTGAAATTGGTCTCGTTAGCCAGGACATATTGCTTCAAACTCATAGAATACGTAATTTCTGAAAAGCCTGCTTTCCTAGGTATTTACTTTCCCATTTTGCCACTCTACAAGTATTAATAATTACTTCTATCACATATTTATCAGCCAGAAGCTGACAACAGGATGGGCAATGAACCACTTGCCATGAGCATTGAAATGGACCTGTAATTTGTATTATACTCTAAACACAGCACAGAGAGAATACTATCTGTCTGTATAGAAATACCAGCATATGAGGGATATTTATTGAAAGTTTAAAAAAAAAAAAAAAGTTAAAGAAAATTGGAGCGTGGGGTCACTTGGCACGGACCCTTCCCATGCCACATCCACACTCCCCCTTTCTCTTTCTGCCAGCCCTCCAAAGAAGGCTTTGCAGATCCACAGTTGTTTGCAGCCTGGGATTGCCACTCATGGCTGTGCATTGTTACTGCTGTCTTTTCCTCTTACACAAGCAGAGCTGATGCCATTTGTTGAAGGGGAGAAAACAAATTAATTCTGCTAATGACTAGTTCAAAGTTCATTCCTCCCAAGAGCCTTTATACTTTGTAAAATCTGTGTACAGCAAAGGGATGGCCGCCTTGGGCAACCCCTCCCTGTTACTGGGAGCTTGGAAACAGTTGCTTGTGTCCCCGGGGCCTTTGGCAGTTTCACTTGCATTTTATGACCTATTTGGTGCTGATGTGGAGTCCTTATTTTCTGTGTTTCCTACAATGGCCACCAGACACAAGAAAACAGGAATCAGTGTTTTTTATCCAACTCAACTCCCCACATCTTAATTATTTGCCGTGTGCTTCATTCTGTACTCCTCCTGACTTCTGCTCTTCTCTCCTCTGGACATCCCTCAAATAAGTCAAGCTCTAGATATAATAATGACTCCAAGGTGCTCCTGCTGACATGATTAAAATTGAATTAAGCCAATAATTTACAAATCAGAAACATCTCTTGTTTTTAATGGATGAAAACATTGGCTATAAATTCCTGAGCCCTTCTGGTCTGTGCCCAATTAAATGTGGTAAGTAAATTCTGTTCTTTTCCCAAATTTACAGTTGTGCATGACAATATGCAGAGTACATCGATTTACAGATTTATTATTCAGTAAATTTCATCTGTGTGGTTTGATGGTAATTAAAATAATAAACACCATGGAGTCACCAGTTCACCCAAATAATATCTGAGGCAGAAGGCGAGCAGGCCAAATTACATTCAAGGAAAATAAGTACAACCACTGAAGTTCCTTTTCCTTTAACTCCTTCTCATTTCTTTGCTTGATTTCTGCATCCATCCAAGGCCCAGATTTCTTACTAATCATGTGACTGGCACCATTCATTGTTAAAAGCTCTTCAACATTACCAAGAACAAGTGCAAACACAGTGGATGAGGGAAGCAGTGTCTTTGCTCCTCACCTTCATCTGCACTGGCAACAGGAGACTGTGAAGTGATCCTCTTTTACCCATCCAGCCCCAAACAATGGCTTAAATTTGCCCCTCAAAATTCAGTTTAGAGGACAAAAATAATCTCTGTTAGAATATGAGTATTTGAATAAATTTGTTTGCAAAACTATACTTGTATGAGAAATTACCAGGACAAGTCCTTAGCTGCAACATCTCGCATCTGTAAGGCTTTTCTAGTTAAAAGGGAGCAGCTGAGGCTGTTCATCTTGTGTAAGGTGTTTCCAGGTTAAGAGAAGTTGTCCTTACAGGATTGGAGTTGACAATCGCCTGGCTGAGGCATTATAATCTAATATATTCAGGAACCTACTACATTTAAACAGACTAAGTAGAACCTACTACATTTAAACAGGACTATAAACTTACAGTCACTGCAGAAATTACCAATTGCTGCCTTTCTGCCCAGGATAGAGCCCACACTGTGAGTTCAGCATCAGTATCCATCATCTGTTCTACTATAAGGTTCCTCCTACTGTGGCAACTTAATTGCAATTTCATATTCAACTTACACCTCTACAGCAGTCCTCATTCTTCACATCTCTTCCAGCATCACTTATTCCCACATTTCTTCATTTCATGAATCATGTATATGAATATAATTCACTCAGCAGAAAGTAAATATTTTTCTTACTCATGTAAATTAGGTATTAATCCCAGAAATGTAAATATTTAAATTTGTGTAATTTAAATTTGTATTGGTTTACTTTCTTCCCGTTGCTTATCTCTGCTCCCATTGTACTGTTTCTCAGCTCTCAGAAGTTATTAGTACAGGTGTTACAGTTTTTTTCTGGTATTTTTCATGGGGAATGTAAATTTAAATAGAAGAAAGAACATAATTGAGTACTTCATCCACTATGAGAAGCATGGTCAGATTATCACGTGGATACATCTCTGCCACTGTTTGCTGTCCAAAAGACAACATCTGTTTTATTCCAATCATCTGACAGGATATGAATATCACTTTGCAATACAGTTATCTGTATCTATACTCACCTTCACAGCTGTGTTATGCAGAAACCAAAGAATGTGTTTGTTCTCCGGTACAGAGGGAGACAGATTTGTGAAAGGGAACTTATACTTTTGAAAATGAAGAGAAATGACATTTCAAGTCAGAAATTAGGATAAGGAGGGGTTGTCTAAAAACTCTCCCAAACCTGGCCATGGGAAACGTGCCAGAGACAGGATTGGCTTTGGGAGGTGAAAAAAATCATGTGGTGGCACTCCTGTCCAGAAATGCTGCTCTTTGCAAGAGGGGTGATCTAGGACAACTTGCAGTACCTGTGAGGATTTACTTGGACTGCTGGAGCAACACTGCATCCAGAGGACATAAGGACAGGTCAAAGCCACCTCTGCTCATATTTTCCCCTTTCTTTGGGGCTGTAGGACATATAGCAGATTTTCACATTGTGTGTTTCTTAAAATACGTTCTATTCAGAGGCAGAATGTCCTAACGGATTTAAATTATTTCAGATATTTTCAAGTGAAAACAGTGGCACAAAACTAACTCATAAAGGCACTCACCATTTTATTGCTAGGTCCATTCAGGACTTGGTGTGAGTGGCACAGCTCTTAGGTTTTTAATGGGCAGGAATCTATTTGCACAACTGCTGAACTGGCAGATAGCCTGTGGGTTGGAGTGTGGACAATAAAACCAAAATTGAAACACAATTCCCCTCCTTTGGAAAGTGGCTGCAGACAAGAGGACATGAGACCAGCAGGGCTTTAGCTACCTGCCTAATCCCTTAAGACAAAAATTGTTGAAATAAAGCAGGGCTGCTCAAAATGTGATTGCCTGGGTTTTCACAACAACCCTTTGCTGCTTGGATAGTTCTTTCAGGGTCACCCACTTATGATGCTCTGGTTTATGGGCTGGGAGTAATACAAGATTTCCAAATGGCAAGTGCAGCCAAAATGAGATAAAAGATTTTATACCATGAAAACCCATTGAGTTTCCGATCTGTTCCACCTAAGCTCATAAATTTCACACCCGAACACATCTGCGTGAAAATTAGCTACGTTTCCATAGCAGTCAGCTGAAAATTGCAAGAGATTCCAGCTGTTGCTGTCTCCTATAACACATTAAATCAAAGAGGTGTTAAGCCATGCCTGACGTTATTAATACTAGTCTCTGGTGAAAGATTCCTGCCCTAGGACAATCAGGCGAACAATGAAGGAAATGAACTTACCATACATTACTGGTACTCTTCTCCTCTTTTTTTATTACCCTAGATTTGTGCCTTCCTTTGGTTTTTGCATCCTCTTATTCTGGCATGCACATCACTTTGTATCTGAAAGATACTTTAAAACTTTTTTCTTTAATCTTCTGAGGTTGGGTTGTTTTTTTGGTTTTTTTCTATTACTGTATGCTCATGTGAGGGCAGCACTTCATTCTCTGGATGCCACCTCCTGACTGTGGCCAATGTTTAGGGCCCATGAATGAGCTGATGTTGCATTTTTTATAAGACCTAGCACAGGACAAGCAGAGATACTTCAGAGATACTTTGTGCCTGTTCTACAAAGCCCAGCCTGTTAAGAAATCCAGAAAGTCTGTGTTGGGTGAAAAAATATTGATGGTAATAGCTGACGTACAATCTGTGTACGGATGGTCATTAGGGTAAGTAAATGTGCTAAAAACCTAAGAAGGTTTTTTTAATACTCTAAGGTTATATTTTTACCAAATGAGAACTTCACATTTACTTTTGGGGAAAAAACCCCAACCTTGCCTTTCACAAAATATTCTGTAGCAAAGAAAATTAAAAACTAAAGAACATATTAATGGGGGTCAAGAGAAAAAGTTAGCACTTTAGACTGAGATTAGAATTTATCCCTTCACTTAGAAGACATCTGTTTCCTATTTATATTCAGCATACTCTGTTCTATAAAGACACTACACCGTATATATCAAGAAGTTTCTTACTCATTGTCACAACATATTGAGCAAAACTTAACATTCATGAATTAGTTTTTGTTTCCCCTAAGTAGAAAAAAAAAAAAAAAATTAAATCTTAGAGACATTTTCTTGGCAACCAAGATGGGATTTTATGGGGGTGCATGGAACTGAAAGTACGGAATGCCTTGTAAGAGTGATTCACAGGGGCTGTACTCATTTGGTGGAATTTCAGTTATAGCCTGTGGGCAGCATCACAGCATGGACAGCAGGTATTGTGGAGTCATAACCTTTCATACTTGTTTCCTCATTTACTGGTGAAAGATAGAAAAATTATTGGAACAGTATATAAGGTCAGCACGTTATTTGGGTGAGCTGAGAACTCCAGATCCAGTAACAGTCCTACACACCAGTTGGTGAAGCATGCAACGTGTAGGTCAGCTATTACTGTGTATTAAGTTGACTAAATCTCAGTGTGAATAAGACCCAGTGAACCTATACATATGAAACTTCAGAAACAAAGATTCACTACTTAAAAATAAAATTGAAGACTCAGAAGGTAGTGTTTGGAAGAGCTCATAGAGAAGATCTATGTCAAGTCCTTTGACTTGACAAAGGAGGAACTGCATTTAGGCATTACCTAAAAGGGTTTGCCCAGAGAGTTTCTGAAAAATTCCAACAGGTTTAATGAGTCAATTCTACTATTTCAGGACTCCAGTCAAAAAGGCTGGGTTTCCCTCACCATCCAAATCAAATCTTCTTTGGTGCAAATTAATATAATTTCTTCCTATTTTCTCTGAGTGACTGTGGAGAGAAGTTTATCACAATCCTCTCTCAATCTATCTATCTAATCACCCTCCCCTAACCTGACTGTGTCTAGGTTAAGCAAGAAAAATCTTGTCTCGTAGTCAGTACTTCAATGTATTGTAATCCAGACTCTCTCTCTCCAGTTTCTCCACGTTGTGTATAACAAAACACTGTGTGGAATCTGAGGTCTTTTCTAGGAAAAAGAAGAAAGCTGTCATTATCTTCTGTGAGATATGTATGATGCTACCATTAGTACAGCTGAGAAGAATGAAGAGCATTACTTCATACTCCACTTAGAATCAGCCTCAACCCCAGCCTCCCTTTTTGCCTAGGCACTTAATTGTATATTTGAATTTCTTTCTCAATTATTACACCATGCACTGTCGTTACTGAATATCATCCTTGTTTGGGTTTTACTCTTTCTGATTCCTCACATTTCATTTGAATCCTAGTCCTGTTCTCCAAGATGGTTCAAAAACCTTCTAGCATGGTGGGTCACTTTTCAGCCCACTCTTCTCTGTTCTCTAAGCTGTTCACTGGAATATTGATTACAACTCTGCTCAGGAAAAGCCCTTGCAGGAGCACATATAAAGGCAGAGACCAAATTCCTGAGATGTGCTCTTTCATAGTGGATTTCCATCTAGCTGGGTGCATTATATTTTTACCAGTGTCCACTAACTTACTTTTGTGAGTTTCACGTGCTGCTACTAAAAACCTTACTTGAGAACTATCTGTATCTATCACTTCCAACTTACCCTCCAAGGCAGAGCCTCTGTTCTTCAGATACCCATGCTGATAATTTTTAGTCTTGTTGATACCTTCTTTGTAATTTCAAACTGATTTTATGGTTGCTTGTTTGATAACTCTTCCTGGTATTGAGTGTAGGATCACTGGTTTGCCAAGTCCTTGACAAAGGCAGGCACAATGTTTGATCTTCTGTCAACAGAAGAGTCACTCTTGCTGTCTCCTGTCTTCAGTGGAGCCAGTGTTTCCCTCCAAAGTGTCACTGGAAAGGGAAAATACCTACAGTACTATCTTCTCCACTTACAAACAGAGTCTTGTTTTTCAAAAGGAAAAATATATGAAAAAAATGTGGCCGACTGATCCCAATTTTCAAGGTGAGGGGAGGAAGGTGTGAGTATACTTTGGGTATGGGAGAAAAAACTGTAAGAAGACAAGTGTCTTTACAATCACCACATTATTCCCACTGTTAATCCTTAGCTATTGACAGCCTTTATTCATCTGAAAAGTCTCTCTGTCTTTTTCTAGCTCAGCTTAATTTCTTCAAGAGTCTTCCGTGAATGACCCACCTCAAATATTTTTTAAAAACCCCCTTAGAGAATATCAGTGATATCTGGTTTGTTTGCATGTCATGTTTGTTGCTGTCAGATAACTCTAGTAGATTTGCGACTTTACTTTTCAGAAACCCTACAGCTTTTCATCAATATACTATGGATGTATTTATTACTGATAGTATTTATCCATGTGTTATTATTGATAGTATTTATCCATGTGCTTACTAGATGTGATCTTCAGAACATTTCTGCTACTTTGCCTGGTATACATCTGGTTCGCTTATCTGATTTGAGTATGCATTCTTTACTTTTTTCATCTCCAGTGAAACAACTAATTTTTGCATCTATCAGTGTTAGCAGCACCATTTCTTTGGCACAGAACACTGTTCAAGCACTGTCTTTAGACAAAGAGGTGAGATTCAGTGTGTTATAAGAGTTTTACAGTAGATTCTTTATATTTTCTCAAGTCCTCAAAAGCTATTTTAATGTTTTCACACCCATCATTCTGCAGAGTAAGGCTAGATCCTAAAGTAGCATGAATTAACATAGCTCTGGTGTTTTCAGCATTATGTTAGAATTAATAGAGCTAACTCAAGGGTTGTCTATTTCCCTTTCTATGCAATTAGCACAATGCCTTTCTACCTTGGGTATCACAGATGTGCACAAGACGTTATATTTGATGACTGCCTCCTGTCTGGAAATTGCCTGAGCATCTTCTAATAGGCCAAAGTGTTCCCCATTTCCTTCACTCTCCTCCAGCCCAGAAGCATGCTAGCTCAGTGTCTTTTCATCGAGGGTAGAGACCTCTGGTAACCTCCTTCCAGGACCCCTGGCTCAATCTGTTATCTGATATCCTAATGTTTTTGTTAGTGTTTAGAAAGAGATGTACAAGTGTTGTGTTTATGGTGCAATGGTTCAGCTCTCAGAAAACACCTACCATAGGGATCAGGCAAATAAGAGAAAGAGAGTTGCAGTAAGCACTAGGTATTTTCCTCCATTTAACACCTTGCATTCACCAGGAGAGGATTAGGGGAAGGAGCATGACTTCCTAGCTCAGGGATTTACCTTGCTTCTGAAGCAGCTTTTGAAGGCCAGGAGAGACGACGTGTTGAGGACCAAAACTCCAGTATTTCCCATTGTTGTTACAGCATTATGGTAAAACCAGAGCCAGCATAGCGTGACTGACTTGCTAAGCCCAAGGTGTAGCGTGCCAGGACAGTTGCCAAGTTTTTAGACTAAGTCTTTGTTGTCTTGCAGGCTGCGGATTGCCAAGATATGTGGTTTTGGCTGAGTGGAAGCACTTTTTGTTTCAGTATGTCAACATAGCAGGCTGGTAGATCAAAACACTTTATTACTAAGTTCCGACATGCATGGGATACTGCGAAGAAACTGGTTTCTTTATCTCCTCAACAACCAGGCTTTACAGGATGTGTTCCTGTCTGTGATGTTTGCCTTTGATTCATTATAGGTTTAGGAACACTGAAATGGTGGCAACTTATATCTCAAATGTAAGGTCATGAGCAGAGGAGAAAATTGTTCTTGTCATTGGTGATTGAAGTTGTGAGAAAATGAGATTATTGACTGCAGGTCTTCAGAGCTGAAACCTGCAGAAATGTGATGTTTACGTAATCAAATTATTCATTCACCATTCACTGTCTACTTGCTACCAAGGCCAAGTGGCCTCCATCTGTGCACTGCAGAGAACTTCTGATTTGGTTAAGTCTTCTTATTTGCCTTCCTTTGTCTGCCTGCTCTGGCACTGTCACCAAATACTGTCATGATTGCTTTGTATTAGTGCTTTGTACACCACATTCTCCATGCCAGTGCCATAGTACAGCTGAGTGGTTGCCCAGCCTTTAGCAGAAGCACAGGGAGTCTTCACCATTTACCAGTTCTGAAACTGTTCTATCTCCCAGGGAAGCTCTGTTTCACTTTCTTCTCTGGAGCTCTAAAAGGCTAGCAAGTAGATGTGACTATGTTGGCTAGAAAGTCACCGCTCAGCTTGGTCCCCTGAGTGAGACTGGAAGCTAACCAGTCCCCTGGCATAAAGTGAGACTGCAGTTCTTCAGTGTTCATCCCTGAACATACAGGATAAGAAGAAGATTTAATGAACTCTAGTAATTTCTACTCTGTCCCTTCCTTTAGGCAGCAAAAGCAATATCATCCATAAATGTAAACATTTTCTTGTTGATTACTCTTTCTGATGCTTCTGATTTGTTTTGTTCAACCAGGATTTCCTTTTGAATTTCACAGAAGGTTTGTCTGCCTTTCTACTAGGGTGGAGACTTGTGTCTGACCAGGGAAAAATAATATTTTTTTGTGAACCTCAATAAAATAAGAAGCAAAATCATAAGATTGATCATTTGAAGACTTTAGAGAGTTTCTGGGTGTAAGTGTTATAGAAAATAGATAAAAAGACTGCCTGTGAAGGCTGGTGTGGCTTCACTCTGAAGCACCTGGGCCTGTCTACTCTACCCTGTTGGGGCTGACCATCCCCAGGCCACCCAAAACTTCTTTGTAGGACACACAGCAAGGACATCCATGCAGCTGGTTCCCCCAAGTACAGTGGGAACCTGCCAAAGCCATTGCATGCATGCTTACACTGTCTTCTGATGAGGAAAACTTTCAAGAAAAGACTGGATTCCAAGATTCAATTTCTGATTAAAAAGAAAAAAAAATTGGGTAAAGCTAGCCTGCTCTTAAGAAATTAGAGGTAGACTTAGGCCCTGGAGGATCAAATCTGTTCCTGTTGCAGTCACTGCCTGAAAGACAGCAGTTAAGAAGTCATCTGTTGAATTAGGTGACCTGAAGGGATCATGAAAAACGTTAGTGGGGAGTTATCAGTCCCCAAGGGATTTTGATAAAATGTGTTCCATGAGGAACGAGTCATATGGGAAGGCTGGATGGAATTCATCAGTCATACAGAAGAAACAAAAGCTGCTGGCTGACTGAGGATACAATTGTGGATGGCACAAAAATTAGAGGAATAGGAATTAACAGCTGTGGAAGGCCACAGTGGAAAAAAGCCCATTGTGGTTCCTTTGGTGTGATAGGAGCAACCAAGCAGTGGGGAAGGGTGGACCAAGGGGTCTGCATCACTTCTGTGGGTGCTCAGGAGGCTTGTACTGGAGAGTGTGCGTGTCAAGGGTGCCTGTGTCCATGGAGACACCTTTGGGGGCCACAGGACACTGAGCACTCCAGCCCTGGTGATGTGGGATGGGACACCCACAGGGTCGCAACAGCTCCCTCTGCCATCAGTGTCTCCCTCTGGGCTGTCAGTTAATAAAATGCATAATAGAAATTGTCTTCTCTCTCTCCGCTCTTCTCTTTTTTCATTCAGTCCTCATGGATCTTATGGTTTACAGTAGGTTACTGTCAAAAAACCCCAAACCTATGTCAGGAAAGTAACTTAATCTTTATTTGCCTGTTTCACTGAATAGTGGGAAAACCAAATCGCTACTGCACTACTGGGTGTGTTTGGCTGTTCCTCAAACTAAAACAAGACTTGGAAGATTAAAGTGGAGCTTGGCTCATGATCAGGTGAATCAGCACAGTTATAATGCCACAAAATGGCCTGCAGGATAGCCTTCTCTTCTGTAATTATGCAGGAGTTTTATGCCATACAGGCAAAGGAAGTAATTTAATTTTTCTGTTCTTATTAAATATATGATATGAGGAAACAGTGATATGTCTGTTTGAAACATGCTTTAGGTTCTTTTGGTGAGAAAGTGGATGTGACTGTAAGTGTTGTGCTTTCATGTGACTGCAACTTTCCCATTAATGCTCACTCTATTAAATGTCATTTTTTTAACAAACAGTAATGGCAGGTTTGGGCTGGTATTTGGAATAAATTTCATGCAAAGAACATGTATTTCATGCTAAGGATGCGTGTATTTCCATCTTTTTATACTGCGTCAGTTTATTTTACAACTTCTTACAAGGGTAATTTTTAATTTACTTGGGGTAAATCCTCATATTCATGAAAATGAAATTGAATTCACTTATTACAGAAACAGAATCAATGAAAATATTTGGGAAAATTGATTCCCATAGACTGTAGTGGAAGCCAGGTTTGACCTACGTGACCGTGGTCTCTTTTAGCTGGGAAACGGCAATGTTTCCTTAGAAGGAGTATTTGAACTATAACATTCAGTGTTTCTTTTCTCATCTGTTGGTGAATGCTTGATCATGAGAGTCCTGCCTTTGGTTTCAAAAGGCAAGGTCAGCCCTGATCTTTTACAAGAGGGTGTTAATGGGAAGAAATGGAGAGGGGGAGGCTTGTGGTGAGAGAAGGAAAAAGATTTATAAAGTCAAATAGTGATCAAACAGGTAACAAGAAAGTGAATCAAGTTCTCCCACTGTGCCTGTCTTCCCTAGGGCCAAGACAAGCTGAACAATTGTTTGGGGACAGTCATTAAAAAAATAGTATCAGTGTTTTAAGACCACTAAGAATGTGCCATCTTAACACTGCACTGTGTGTTTTGATTAATCAGTGAAGAGGACAAATGCTCTTGAGGGAAAATGGTTTTCAGCTCCAGGTGCCTGTTTGCTGTAAGCTGGCACTGTTATTTCATTATGTGTCACTAGTTTGTAATGGTGTGAGTTTTGCAGAAGGACTTGATGTTCCAGCTCTTTAGGGTTGAGAAAAAAATGTTGTAAATTGGACAAAAGCTTTTTTCTGAGGATTAGAACTAGGCTTTGAGGGCAGAAATAGAGTCTGAGCAAGTTTTGGTCCTGCTGACAGTGGTATCACGCCCAGGGAGCCATCCCTGTCTCACAGCTTGTCCTGGGAACTTGAAATGAAGATAAAAGAGAAAGGGTATTACCTGTACCAGCCAGGAAGGCTTTGGCAACATTACCCTGGAAAGCTACCAAGGGAAAATGATATTTCTAGAAGAAACTAATGACTTACTCAACCACTAAAGATGGTAGTGCTAATGATTCAGAGAGCAGGGCATCTTGTTTATGTAGCTGAACACTTTCTGCTGACTGTGAGCAATGGATTTGCCAGGGCAGAGCCTGCCCAAGACTTGCCAGTAAGCCAGGAAAAGGGTGAGGCAGGTACATCTGCTTCTGATTTTCAGGAAAGGGATACATGAGCTGCCGGAGTGAAACAGCTACGTAGGTGTCTGCTGGTTGTAGGGTTGCTCCCCAGTGCTGCTTGAGAGGAGCCCCAGCTCCTCACAGTGCCCTTTGTGCCTCTGCTTCTCCAGGACAAAAGGAAAGGAGAGGTACCCATCTTTTGCTGCACCTTGTACCCTGAAGTGGCTGACATATGATACATCTACCACTGCCAAAAACTGGTGTTGTCTGGAAACTGACTGAGAATGACCTCGATTCCCTTGTCCAGGTTATTGATAACAGGACTGGCAGCAACACTGAGCCCTAGGGAATACCATTGTGAATGGCTTCCAGCTGGATGTAACTCCATTCACCCCCACTCTCTGGGCCTGGCCATCCAGCCAGATTTTTCCCAGCAAACAGTGCACCTGTCCAAAGGAGAGTGCTGTGTCAAACACTTTACTGAAGTCCGGATAAATACATTCACAGCCTTTCATTCATTCACTAATTGGTCACCCTATCACAGAAAGAGATCAGGTTGGTCAAGCAGGACCTGCCGCTTGTAAATCCAGTTGATTGGGCCTGGTCCCCTGTATGTGTACTCAAGATTTTCTGCTCCATAACCTTCCCAGGCACTGAGGTCAGGCTGACAGACAGACCTGTATTTCCCCAGATCCTCCTTATGACCCTTCTTGTAAATGGGTATCACCTCTGCTAACCTCCAGTCAACTGGGACCCCCTCCTTAGACAAGACTGCTGATGAATGATGGAAAGCGGCTTGGGAAACAGTTCTGCCAGCTCCCTCAGTACCTTTGGGTGGATCCCAACTGGTCCCATAGACTTTTGCATGTCTAAGTGGTGTATCAGGTCACTGACCATTTCCCCTTGAATTATGGAGACCTCATTCTGCTCCCTACCACTGTCTTCCAACTCAGGGGCTGTGTACTCTGAGGACAACTGGGTAATCCTTGCTATTAAAGATTGAGGTAAAGAAGACATTAAGTACCTCAGCCTTTTCCTCATCCTTTGTGACTGTGTTTCCCCCCTCATTCAATAAAGGATGGAGATTCTCCTCAGCCCTCCTTTTGTTTCTGATATATTTACAGAAACATTTTTATTGCCTTTTACAGCAGTAGCCAGATTAAAATCTGGTTTGGTTTTGGTCCTTCTAATCTTCTTCCTGCCTAATCTCCCAGCATCCTTGTAGTCCTCCTGAGTTGCCTGCCCCTTCTTCCAAAGATCATAAATTCTCTTTTTTTCCTGAGTTCTAGACAAAGCTGGACCTCTGTTCTGAGCACTGATGTGTTCTTAATCTCAACACCTTGCTTAATCCCTACATCCCTCTGCTTCCACATAAAAAGCTTGCCCTATTGTGCTTCAGACTTTGCTGGAGAGGCAGCTATCTGTAACATGGCCTTGCTGGGATGACACACAAGGGTGATCTGGCTCTGTCAACTGGATGCCCACCTTGTAACTGGAGAGAACTGGAAGACGTGGAGTGGGGTGGGCTGTCAGAACATAAAAAGGAGTGTGAGAAGAAAGGCTGCCATTGGCTAAGTAGGTGTTTTACACCACTTTGAGATACTCTATGAGGTGTTAGGGTACCAAATACATGCCATGAAACACCTGCAAAAGAGCAGTGCCAGGAATTGCAGAGCTCCTCTGTGCATTGAGCAAAACCTGCTGGAAGCAGAGATTTTTCTCATATCTCTATGTTAGTGACACAGAGGTGGGACTCTGTCTTGCAGGTCAGGTCTGAAATTCAAACGTGGAAAATAACTTTCCCATTCTCTCAACACAGGACACAGATTTCCCACATACCCAAGTGAGAATCAGATGTAGTGGAAGGGCTCCAGGGGACTTGGTAGCTCGAGGGGCTTTCTTACTGCCTTCTCTCCCCAGTCTCAGCTGGGCTCACTGACACCAGCCAGGTCCTACTCATTCCTTCTGCCCTGCTGGCTGATCTGGATGGGTCACTTGCTTCCCTAGGCATCCCAGGCTCCCTCAGACAGCATGGTATTCCCTCTCCAATGGCTTTGGCTGTGTGCACCCAAGCAGGGCACAGCTCAGTGGCACTCATGTATGCTGCTGTGGAGAGTGCCTGCTCCTGGCTACTCTCCTCCTCTCTCTTCCAGCATCTCTGGGCCTGTCCCGCTAGGTCTGTAAAACATTCTGTCTACACGTTTTCAGCTAGTTTTAACCTACCTTGCCATATATGTGCTCAAACCTCTTCAGCCTCAGTTTTTAGTAAGACTCATGTGACATACCAAGTACTCTCCTGAAATCCTGACTTGTTGTGCAAAACCTTTTCTCACCATTCAGCTTAATTCTCTTCCCCCGATTACTGTTCCGTTGCCTACCTCTGGTATCAGTGTTGAAACATACGGACTACTTCATTAGCTCACTGGGTGCACACACAGGCAATTTGCTAGGGAGGCTCAGCATTGCTGTTAGTACTCCAGCCTCTTGTTTTTAATTAAAATTTGCTAAATCCAAAACATTCCTTACAATATTTCTTTCCGTATGCTAATAGTACTTCCGACACAAGACTTTTTTGTGTCACCCCGAGGATGGAAGTTGCCCATACCTGTGATTTTATTTTTTCACTTTCCTGCAGTGCTTCCTTTTTTTATTTCCATCATTCTAAGCAGAAGAGGCAGGATATCTGACATGTGGCAGACCAGGGTTTGTCATCCTTAGGAGCTTTGGTCAGTTGAGCTGAACCACTGCTGTGGTCTTGGGAGCACCAGCACAGTGTTTGAGCGTGACCACGGAATAGCTCACATTCACAAACCTGGAATTTTCATGGCCCCACAAGGCCAGCAAGGAAGGAAAAAGTGAATTCAAAATTACAGGTGGACATTTTATCCCCAAATGGTTTTGAACAATGACGCTGTGAACTGCATAATCACACATCAGTGGTCATAAACAAGTATGGCAGTATATAGTCTGTCACTACTGTTCCTCACCAGGGGTTGTGCAGTAAGAGCTGTGACTCCCTGAAGAGTTCTCTGACTCCTAGTTTTTAAGTTTCCCCGGTGGCGTGGTCCCTCTGTGAGAATGAGCACTTGAAGACAAAGACCACTGTCAGCACCCAGCAGCCTCACAAACCAAAGTGCTTTAACAAAACCCAGCTCTGATGTAGCCAGTTGTAAAAATAAATTGTATTTTATTATGGAATCTGTCCACATATATAGGGGCTATGTCTGTATATGCATATATATGGATGGATAGATACATATACACCTTGCACACATTACTATTTCAGTTTTCCTGTTTAGTTCATGTTTCAGCTAAGGTGCTGTTTCAGAAATTTCTCACTTCCTGCTTGGCCTTCCTTCTTTATTGTATTATAATAAGCATTTATTGTTGCCTGATGGCATCTAGTTCAAATACCTAGTAAGATCAAACTTAGAAGAAAAGTGGGAGCCACAAGGCACTCTATAAAATAGCCTGCACCTTTCATGGACTGGTGTGGATGTTTATTAGTAATGTGGCACCGCAATTAAATGAAATAAGCCGTGGCAAAAACTCTGCCATATTTGCCTGTAAAATGTTCCCTAAGCAGCAACACTCCCGTGGGAAATTATATATACTGCCTACACAATAGCCAGCCTTATGGTCTGGGTGTGCCTGCAGCTAAGGAACCCTCCCTCCTGCCACCTAAACAAAGGCCTTGTGGAGGGAAAGGTTTGCTCAGGAGCAGGCATTGTCTGAGTCATGAGACATGCCTGCCCTGCGGTGCAGGTGACCTTGACGGGCAGAGAAACCTTGTCTCCTCTTCACTGGCTCCCCTGCTGTGGGCTCTTTCCCCTGCAGCACACCTAAGCATGGGTACATTGTGAATGAAATAATAGTAATAATAGTAATCATCATCATCATCATTATCATCCAAACACTGAAAAATTGTGCTGCTTTCCTAGGATGAAAAGGTTCAAGCACAAGTCCCTTTCTCAGGAGATCTCTCAGTTTTCAGGTGGGCATGGTGGTCTTTCATTATCCTTATTGTGATGGTGAGTTTTCCTCATTGTTTTCCTTTATTGTGATGATGAGTTATTGGGAAAGTCATGCGAGTTAGAGGAGAGCAAGGAGCACTCTGGTAATAATGCTGACATGAGAACTTCTCCCTTTGTCAAAATAGATGTTTTGGGGGATTCAGTGCTTCTCAAGGATTTCTTTTTTATTAAAAGCCACTGTCACCCCACAAAAATGTGGTGAGAGTGAAAGATAGGAACCATTTTGCCAGCATGCTTTTATCATAAAGGACAAGGTGGGAACCACTTTCCATGTCCTTCTGAATCATTTGCAGTTCATGGTCTAGGGAGTACTCACTTTCATTTCTGTTGTCATAATGTAGTTTTTCTTAAATTAAGTGCTTACCAGACTGGAGAAAAGAGACTAGAAGTGTGTGACTTAGTGTTTTCTTAATTCTTTTGCTGAACAGGAAAAAAGAAAGAACAATTGCCTTCGCAATGAATGCAATATGTTGGTTTGACATCTCCTACTTTTAAAAAATAATTTAGTCAAACTCAGCTTCAGAGTTTTCTTCAGAAAACAAATTTTCCAAGCCATTTCCTAGACGTAATCAGTATTTTTAAATTTTCTCTGAACTATTAGGCTTGAGATTGCATTTATTTATAAACAAGATGCTAAAAAATGGCTCAAATCTAAAAGTGATGTAATATTTCAACAATTTATGAGGAAAAAAATATTAAACACTTTTGTGCTATTAAATATGATGCTAAGGGTGGCAACATAGTACTGTACTGAAATGTAATTAAGTTCTTTCCATCTTCCCATGAAACTTTGCCTCTTCAAAGTGTATTCTCAGAAAATACTAACTTCTCTGAGCTACTTAAATTGCTCCATAGTCTAATAGTCTCTCCATTGCCTTTCATATAATTAAGTATTTTGGAGACCTGGTTTTTTTGGCAGCTTTTTAAAAGGTAGAACTGGAAAAAAATCAAGAAAGAGGACTGGGAATAGGGAGTTCAATAATGAGAATCTCAATTAGAACATAAGACAACTAGAAAAAAGAGATGAAACTGGTAGGGGAATTAAGAGCCTTTCACATGAAGTAAAAGTAGAGATGATGATATTACTTAGAACAGAAAGCTGAAAGAGAAAGTATATGCAAGGTGAAATACTACAGATACATGCAGTCAAGTATGGTTTAGAGGTCAGCTCAGCATCTTTTCCTAAAAGAATAAGGACATGAAGGTATTTAAAAATATTCATTTGTTCCTTACTTTCACAGTGCATATATAGAGGAAATACTACAATGTATCTCAGTGTGGTAGAGAACTCTAAGATCAGAATCAACAGACAGTATTAGTAGAATCCAAAATCAAATCAGGTACTTACCTAATAAAACCAAGCATTACAGAGAGCTGAAATAATCTGTGTACAAGGGGTCTGTGTCCTCTCACTTCACTGCATTCACAAGCGAGCGCTCTCCAGCGTGGTGGGAACTGCTGAGCGCGCCTCCTTCGTTGCCCTCAACAACACCTGGTGCTGACAGCTGTAGGGAAAGGGGAGTGGACTTAGTAGACTGTTCTGATTTGCAGTGCCATTGCAGAAGTCAGAAAACACCCAAATGATTGGTTGTGTAGAGAGAAAGAAAGAGAGCAAGAGTAGAAAGAAAGAGAGAATAGTGAGAAGAGAAGAAGTGAGGAAGAGGGAGAGATCAAAAAAAGAGAAAGAGAAGGATGGAAAGAGAGAAATGGAGAAAGAGTAAGAAAGAGACAAAATGGAGAAAGGAAAGAGAGGAAAGAGAGGAAGAGAGGGAAGAAGGAAGGAAGAAAGGAAGGAAGTGGAAAGAGAGAAAAAGAACCTGAAGAAACATCCCTATAATGGAAACTTGGTCAGGTGCTTAGCTGATGCACACCAGCAGAGCTTCCTTGTCTTCAGTGGACCTACTCCAGCTGATACAAACTCAGATCTTGCCTGTGACATTAAATATCTTAATCAAGTCAAAGTCTAGTACTGCAGGGAAAAGAGGAATGGTAAATGCAGCTTTCAGTTAATGTGGAGGAATTGGGAGTCCTGTAAATCTACATCTCATCTTGGGACGAAGAACTTGGGCCACCCTCCTCACGGTGTGGGGTGAGGGACATCGAAAGAGGTGTGCTCTTTTCAGCCTGCTGAGAGCTGAGGCTGAAGGATGTCTTAGTAGCTACTAATCAATGTAGTTAGCTAGCTAACTAATTAGTTAGCTAACTAATATGCACTGTTGCTACTCTTCAGAGGAAAATGTTTGGGCTTTTGTCACCAAGAGGGCAAGCTGGTTTTTCCTAGTCTGAAGCCCAACAGCAAATGAAAACATATGGAATGTGAGCACTTAGGTGATCACAGCCCCAGAATAAAGTAAGAGCTGCTTCATCTGTGACCTGGGATATGGAGGGGTGATACTGCTAGTTGATCAGCATGGTGCTGGTGCAGACCCTGGACACAATGAATTTGCCGAATGAAACTCCTCAGCTGTTCATTTGCGCAGCTTCTTCCACCACAATTATCTGCTGTTTTGCTTTAACATTTTTGTCCTATCTGCTCGATTCTTATAATGACAAATAGTGTCTTGGCTGCAATGCCAATATGTTATTTAAAGCAGTGTGGAGAGTTGCTGACAAAGGGGGAATTCCAAATATAGCCAACACCATTTGAGAGTCCTTTGTGATTGAACAGACAAGGGTGAAAAATTGTTAATCAGATCAGATCATAATTTTCTTTAAAAACAGATATGGTTGTCATGACCCACAGAATTAAATTTTAAATAGACATCTTTATTAAAAAGTTCCCTCTGCCCTTGTGGGTGGATCTGTTTAGCTGAGTTTGATGATATATTATCAACGTGCTGTGTGAGAATAAGCAATAGTTTAAGATCTCAAATTATGAGTTTTGCTTGCATCTTGGATAAGGAAGTTATTTTGCTATTTTAGTGGAATAAGGTACCCATCAGAATAAGGTATCTTGTCACCGTTAGGGCCAGTTCATCACTTAAGAGCTATTCTTTTATAAATAATTGAATTTTGCCTTAGGCAATTTGTTTATTTAGAACTCCTGTTCCTCTGAGTAGGAACCATATCTCCTTAGGGCCAGGTAGATTTGAATGTGCACATCTTCATTTTTATTTCTGGTGTATAAAACAGAAATGCCTGTCAGCCTTTGAAAACAACTGTCTTTTCAGCTATGCTGTCATGGCAGACTGGTTTCATTTAATATTTTGTCCAGTCCTTTTAATACACAATGCAGCTCATTTGTTACTCACTGAAGCATCATCCTGAGTGTATTAACAGCACATTAAATTCCTGTCCAGCTATGGTTTCACAGTGCAAAGGGCAGCTCTCAGTGCAAACCTACGTCCTGATGATCCCCAGCTCCAGGCTGGTGATTTGTGGGGTTCTTCTTTTGGTCTTTCCATGGGGATTATGGCTGCCTAAACCTTCTCCCAAAACTGGGGTTCCCTAGCATAAGTAATATTTACCTTCAAAACTATGCTGTATAATTTAAATTTAGTCATTAAATCTGAAGACACTCTTTATTTAGTTTTAAAAGTTACATATACCAGTTGAAGGTAGTGATAAACTCAATTAACTAGGCTGATATAAACCTTATTTAAATCAAATTAAGTGCATTTCTGCAACAGTTAGCATCTATTTCATTAGATGTGATTAAAAACTGCTTGGGAGTTAAATTGGTGTGACTTTGAATATAGATAAAGCCAAGGGAAGACAGAACTGGCAGCTGAGCCTGAACCAGACTGGAAAGTTTGGAGTCCTTCTTTGTACCCAGAACACCAGAGCTTTGTTTCTTTTAATTAAAACTGGGATCCTGCAGAATGCAATGGATGTTGTTTAGAAAAGCTGCTCCCTTGTTTCCTATAATTGGATTTTTCTAGCCCAGATTAATATCCTACTATGCCATTTCACTGGGTCCAAGAGGATTCCTCCAAATAATTAAAAAATGAGTGGTGAAGACTGTAACCACCTCATTAAGATAAACTTACAACAACATCTTCGGTTCAAATAAGGAGTTCCTTTCTTTTATTCTGGAAAGAGGCCACAGTTTGTTTAGTTTGGCAGCGGCAAGGAACTGATTTTTTGTGTATGCAAAAAAGCTTTTTAAGCCATTACTGCTGAATCATTGTGTCTCAAGTAACACGAAATTGGACTAGTAAACTTTGACAAGGGTCTGCAGAAACTAATTTTGAGATGGTTACTGCAAACAAGTAATAAAAAACAAAATATACATAAAAGTGTAAATATTTCCAGAGAACTTCTGACATGTAGTCTTACACCAAAAAGGCTGATAAACATACCTGCCAATACATGATATTAGAAATAATAGCTACTCTGTTTATTCACCAGAATTATGTTATCAGTTTGTTTATGGTTAATATATTATGTAGCAATATATCTAGTGATGCTTGTTAAGCTAAAGGAAGGCTTGCTATGTGATCAGCTGATATTACACGTGCCATTTTTGTTACTATCTGCATTTTTTTCTGAAGAATTGATACAGAAAATGTCTGATACAATTTAGTTCTAAAAGAAACACATAACCTGAGAAAGCTTCCTATCTAGGAAGAACTTGTTGGAAAACTTCAGTGGAAAAATATTTGTAGGCACTGGAGGAGAATGGGAGGGGTAAAAATGTCCATGTGAGTGTCTAAAAAATAAATTAAAATGACTGGAGCTGTATCAACGAAGAGGGTCAAGGGGCCATCTGCAGTTAGTGGTTAAGAAGGCCAATGGCATCCTGGGGTGCATTAGCAAAAGCATTGCCAACAGGTCAAGGCAAGTGATCCTGCCCCTCTGCTCAGCTCTGCTGAGGCTGTATCTGGAGTGCTGTGTCCAGTTCTGAACTCCTCAGTACAACAGAGACACAGAGCTCCTGGAGCAGGTCCAGTGCAGGGTTACAAAGATGATTAAGGGACTGGAGCATCTCTCTTATGAGGAAAGGTTGAAGCAGCTGTTCCTGTTCAGCCACCAGAAAAGTAAACTGTGAGGGGACTCATCAATGTCTTTAAGTATCTGAAGGAAGGATGTCAAGCAAATGGAGTCAGGTTGTTCTTGGCAGAGCCAGGCAATAGGACAAGAGGCAATGGGCTAAAACTGATCACAGGAAATTCCTGAACATGAGGAAGAATTTTACTGTGCAGGTGACCAAGCACTGGAACAGATTGTCCAGAGAGGTTGTGGAGTCTCCCTCACTGGAGATATTTAAGAACTATCTGGACACAATTTTGTGCCATGCTCTAGGATGACCCTGCTTGAGCAGGGAGGTTGGACCAGATGACCCACTGTGATCCCTTCCAACCTGATCCATTCTGAGAGTTGTGTGTGCTTATGCTTGTCACGTAGGTGATTCACTGGGGCTCCGCTTAAACAGGGAACTAAGGACAAACCTAACTATAAATCTGAGAGCAGACTGGCAGCACTTGCACATCTTGAAATCTCAGTAGGCTCATGGGCACTCCTCTTGCTTCGTGAGAGCTGATTGCTTCAAGAGAAAGTTGTGCGGTGCATAACTTTACTCAGAACTTCTTCTCAGGAAAAAGTTCACATCAAAAGCTGCTAAATCCAGTAATGCCACATTCACAGAGGTTAATTGTTAGTGTCTACTTATAGAAATATACTATTTCAAAGTAATATTTTAAAAATAAATCTTATTTCTGGCTTCAATTATTGGCAATACCTTGTTTACTCTGTGCTATGTACCATCTGGACTTTTGTAAGGCCTTTGACATGGTTCAGCACAATATGCTTCTCTCTAAATTGAAGAGGGATGGATCTGATGGGTGTACTGGTCAGTGGATGAGGAATTTGTTGTATAGTTGCATTTACAAGATAGAGGTCAAAGGCTCAGTGTCCTGATGGAGACCAGTGACAAGCGGTGTTCTCAGGGGCCCACTCTGGGATGAGCATTGTTTAATATTTTCATCAGTGACAGACGGTGGAATTCAGTGCCCCCTCAGCAAATTTGCAGAGACACCAATCTCAGTGGTACAGGTGACGCTCCTGAAGGACAGGAGGCCATTTGGAGGAATATGGACAAGCTTGAAAAGCGGGTCCATTTAATAAGGCCAAGCGCAAGGTCCTGCACCTGGTTCAGAACAACCCCTAAAATCAATACAGACTGGGGGATGAACAGATCGAGAGCAGCCCTGCTGAGAGGGACTTGAGGGAGCTGGTGGATGCAGAGCTGCACATGAGCTGGTAACGTGCACTTGCAGCCCAGAAAGCAAATCGTGTCCTGGGCTGTATCAAAACAGTGTGGCCAGCAGGTCGAGGGAGATGATTCTGTCCCATTACTCCACTCTTTTGAGACCCACTTTGAATGTTGCATCCAGCTCTGGGATCCCCAGCACAGGAAGGACATTGAACTGTTGGAGCTGCTCTGGAGAAGGACCACAAAAATGATCAGAGGGCTGGAGCACCTCTGTTGTGAAGACACGCAGAGAGAGTTGGGGTTGTTTGACCTGGAGCAGAGAAAGCTCCAGGGAGACCTTATTGCAGCCTTTCAGTACCCAAAAGTGGTCCGTAAGAAAGACAGGGACAAACTTCTTTGGAGGGCTGATCACGACAGGACAATGGGTAAAGGCTCTAAATTAAAAGAGGGTAGATTTAGATTAGATATAGGAAGCCATTTCTTGCGATGATGGTGAAGAAACACTGGAACAGGTTGCCCAGAGAGGTGGTAGATGACACATCCCTGGAAACACACTAAACGTGACAAACATCACTTAAAAGAATATAAGGAAAACAGTGATGATATTTGTATCTCAGAAAGTATGAGCTGAAGGAAGCTTCTTCACACAGAAAAGGGATATTTTGTTCTAAGTTAGATTGTGTTCATAGTAAGGTAGGGGTTAGATGTCTCTTTTCGTATGATATATCTCAGGTATTTTCTTTGGGCCACATAGTTACATGGGATATTTTAAATTACTATTATGGAGATTTCATGTACTGGGTAAACTAGGTAGGTCCCAAAATTGTACTTGGAAACATTGCAGGTGTCAGTGGGAAAGAGGGAGGTAATGAAGGCGTTGGGTGGCAGTGGGGCCCAGTGATTGTATCTGAAACACCTGCACATTTTGCCTGGTTTTCTGAGGCATTTGTTTGCAAGGTGTAAGAAGCTCATAATATAATCTACTCTAAATGAGAAATGCAACCTATATGCAAAATATGTAAATTTTATATTAATTCTAGGGATATTTTCTTGAGATTTTGTATCAGAAGATATTGTACTAGAACACTTGCCTGGGGCCAACTCAGTGAGTCAGTCCAGTGTGCTGTCTGCAGAGGTGGCATGTGGTAGATGACTGAGTAGGAGGAGGATAGGAAGTAAGGCTGTTCCCTTCCCCAGTAAGCAGTTTTAGCTGCTGGCCATAGGTGTGGTAGAAACTTCCAGAGGCATAAGCTATAGCCAGACCATTCTGTTCAGCGTATTCTTTTGGATGTGTCCTCCACAAATTGGTTTGATCTTCTGGAAACCATTTATACTTTGGCCATCACAACATGCTGTGGGAATTAATTCTGCATTTAACATGTAGGATGTCCCTCTTGCCTGATATTGATGTAATTCCCACTTGCCTTGTGTTCACCTGTAGTGATATACTGAGGTGCCACTGCTCAGAATTTCTCTACTTTCTTCCCAGCAGTTCTCAGACTAAAATGCTTACTACTCTATATACTGGGTTCTTCTGCATGCCGGAGTGCCACATGCTGACAAATACCTTCCAGCAGCTATGCATTTTGTCTTGGGAAATTCCAGGTGAACATGATCCCTCAACCTCTTGCAGTTAACAGCTGCTACTTTTGCTCAAAGGGAATTCCCACTGACTTTGATCTATGGGAGAGGACATCACCCCTGGTTTGTATCGTTACAGTGAGGTAAGACATTAGCTAAAATATTTGTCAAGGACATGTGACAGTAGCAATTTCACACACAGCGGGTCAGACTTCTCCACTGCTTACCTTAGTCGTACATGCTTTGCTCTTAACAAAATTCTCTCTCCACTCCAGTGAAAGTGGGAAAAAGAAAGAAAACAACAGTAGCAAATATAACACAAGGCACATAATTCCTTGTTAGTCTTGTAACATAGCCTTAAAGTCTCAGTGGTCAAAGTTGCAATGACCATTTATACTAACCTTTACAGACTTCTAGCACCAAAAGTTTGGTATTTTGTGTCATTCTGGCATCAGTAAGGCACAAGGATCCTTTAAGATCATTATACTCCCCACAGTTGGTGTGTGTGCCAAGCAGGCAGTCACTGAAACAAGGTAGCATCCTGCCTTCTAAGCACCAAGGAAAGATCTTGGGGATGGTGTAAGGGCATTCTCTCTGTGCAAGTATCTGACAATATTACTTGGCATTTAAAGATACCTCTTCTAACATTAAGTCTGTTGAGAAAGCCCCAAAATGATGCAGGTGCTTTTAGGAGAAGACATGCAGTCAGTGCAGAAATGTGGGGGTTTGAGTGTGTGTTCTAATTCACAGCTCCTTGGCAGAGGTGCTTCCCCATGGCAACACTTCTGCACCAGCCATGCCCTCAAGTGAGAAGAGTTGCTGACTGCAAGTGAAGGTTTTGAACCACTCCAGTACTTCACTGTTTGTTCTCTTTATATGGGCAGACTCTGCCCCCATGCTGCTGTTCTTAGCCTTGGAGAGCTTTGTGGGAGGCTTTGCCTCATGTTCAGTGATGATGGCCACTAATCAGAGGTAGATATATCTGTCTGTGAGCCCTGTCTCAACCCTGAGCTTGCTCAGTGACTATTAACCAATCACTTTGGTTTGCTGAGTCTTGTTCTGCCTCTGTTAAGATGAAGACAGCAGTATTTCTATGCCTCACAGTGGGAACACCCTTTACTCTCTCAGCGTGTTCTCTTTGTCACCTTATAAATTCTGTCAGAACAAAACTTAGGGATTTCTATACATTTTTTTGTCTGGTTGACTGAAGCAATAGCAGCAGGTCCAGATGTGCTGCTGGTAGTCTGGAGCTACAGATGGCTCACCAGCATGTTAGGCAGCTGTCCTGTCTACACACAGCATCAGATGAGTGCCAAGTGTATACTGTGTGAGGTGCACTACCCCTTATGGCACAAGTTTCTGAAATGCAGAAGCCCCCTGCAGGTGCTGGTCAGTTTTTCTGTGCTCTTGGGGTCAGTGTGGTGACTGGGGTGGGACAGCCCGGGATGGGGCAGTTGGACTGGGGTGTTACGAGACAGTGAGCTGGATCTGCTGAAAAACTGATCCCAAACTGCCCCCTGCTGAGCCTGGAGGAAACATGCAGCAGAAATTCCTGTCTATGTGCACACCTTCCTCTGGAGGGATTCTAAAGCCATCACTGTGTGCCAAAATCCAAGTCAGTACCCAGGGGCAGATACTAAACACAGCGTCACTGGGCACGTGAATGAAAATTAGCCCACGTCTTCAGGTGCCCAAATAGGAACGGTGGTGTTGATTGTAGAACCATGGTCTGAATTGCTGGTCTGGAGGTGCAGCCAAGAACTCTACAGAGTGAGAAAAATACGATACAGTAGCAGATAAGAGCTTACAGTAATCCTTTACATGAGGTCATAGAAATAAAGTGCTGCTGTGTTGTTTAATTATAGGAAGAGGAGCTCATCACGAGAATTTTGAAATCATAAAGATGCCACTGCAGCATCAGATGCAGGGAAAAAACTTTGTTTTTCTTTAAATAAATCAAATACCTCCATGATATAAATCAAATTTAGCTCAAGCAGAGTGCACCAGTACTTATAAAGCTGGATTTTGTTTGGCACCGTGATGTTATAGCAAACTTGTTGCAGATCCTTCTCACAATGTTCATTTTCAACTGACTATTGTACAGTTTACAAAATATATCACATATCCTCCTACTTAAAATAAAGATAACACTTATCCACCTAGATCAAAACCTCTTCTAAGCAAGGCTATTTTGACATTTATGCTTACAGTGCTCAGTAAAATGGGATCTCATAATAATTTATGATGTCTGGAAGAAGACTGTTCTGATTTAATTTATGCATTAAAAGTACGCTTTATTTTTAAAATAGTGCAGGAGAAAAAATAAGGAGAATGGAAACAAACAACTACTACCAACAACAAAGCAACAGCCAAAAACTATGTTTATGTGTACATGTAGCAAACCTCTAATGCCACCTGCTGAGGAAACACTGAAAACGAGAAAGAAGTCTCCAGCAGACCACTAATTACATTATTCTTGTTACTGATTTCTTTTAAAATTTATATTATATAAAAAAAATGAAAGTATTTTAAGAAAATTAGATATGTTGCTCTGAGTATAATCTAGTGGTTATACATTTAAATATCCAAGTGACAAGAGTTTCTTTTCAACCCTACTCCAGACACTGACTCCTTGTAATCAAGAAATGGTCCTACTGTTCAATTTTCTCTTTCTTCAATCCTAAGTTAAAAAAATTATCCTGAAATATATTTTCATCTTTTAATGTGCAAAGGATAGCTTCTTAGCAGCACTGGCTCCTTAAGGACATCACCTGAACACTCATCAATAGAGAAAAAAAAGCTGTTTTCTTAAGCAAACCCTGTTATAGAGCAAGTACATACAACCCCAAATACAGCATTGGTCCTTCTTAGTAGAAAGCAGAAATAGGCAAACAGTGAGACCTATTTTTTAATATCCTTAAAATGTTTTAAGCCAGCATGAATCTGCTGATATCTGAGCAGTTGCACTGTGGCACTAAAAGCACAGAATGAGTAAGGCTAAAAGGGACCACTGGTGGGGTCATCTGGTCCATCTTCCCTGCTCAAGCAGGATGCCCTGGAGCATGCTATTCAGGATTGTGTCTAGGGTTTTGCCAGTGAGGGAGACTCCACAACATCTCTGGGTGATCTGTTCCAGTGCTTGGTCACCTGCACAGTAAAGAAGTTCTTCCTCATATTCAGGTGGAACTTCCTGTGCATCAGTTTCTGCTTATTGCTTCTTGTCCTATTGCTTGGCACCCCTGAGCAGAGCCTGGCTCCATCCTCTTCACACCTCCCTTCAGATACTTAGAGGCATTGATGTGATCCTCTCACAGTCATCTCTTCTGGTGGCTGAACAGGCACAACTCCCTCAGTCCTTCCTCATAAAAGAGGTCCTCCGGTCCCCTAATCATCTTTGTAACCCTGCACCGGACCTGCTCCAGGAGCTCCATGTCTCTTTAGTACTGAGGAGTTCAGAACTGGATGCAGCACTCCAGATATGCCTCATCAGGGCTGAGCAGAGGGGCAGGATCACTTGCCTTGACCTGCTGGCAATGCTTTTGCTAATGCACCCCAGGATACCAGTGGCCTTCTTGGCCCACCAGGGCATACTGCTGGCTCACGGACAGCTTGTTGTCCACCAGGACCCCCAGGTCCTTCTCCTCAGAGCTGATTTGTTATATATACATACAGATACAGAGTAAAACTGTAATAATACAATAGTAAGATGAACCTCTGGCTGCAGCAGTAGCGTTTTTTAAAACAGACATAGTATCTCACAAAGTAATAGGATAAAGATAAATTTCCAGCAGATTGGCCCTCAGCCTATACTGGTGCGGTGGGTGGTTCCTCCCCAGGTGCAGGACCCTGCATTTCCCTTTGTGGAATTTCAGAGGGTTTCTCTCTGCCCATCTCTCCAACCTGTCGAGATTCTTCTAAAAGGCTGCACTCTGCGGTATCAGTTACTTCTTCCAGCTTTGTGTCATCATCAGACTCACTGAGGAGACACTCTGCCCCTTCATCTAAGTTATTAATGTACAAGTTAAACCTTTATGGGACACCACTAGTGACAGGTCTCCAACTAGACCATGTGATCTGCCATTCAGCTGGTTCTCAATCCATCTCATCGTCTACTCATCCAGTCCAGACTTCCTGAGTTTGCCCATGATGCTCTTGTGAGAGACAGTGTTGAATGGTGAATCCAGGCCAATTACAATTCTTCCTGCCAGCCTATTATAAAATCATTATGCAGTATTCAAAAGCACCCTCTTTGCTCATTGTCCATTGGTGACAGAACTTAAGCTGCAGAGAAGGCTGATAAGTCAACCTTAAAACTGCCAAGGCTTGTAAGATGTGGGAAATGCAAATCCTAAAGCCAAAAGGATTTTTCTTTGCATTTCTCTACATCTCTTGTGTGCTACTTACCCTGCAAACATACACAAACACTACTGCTCTGCAGAAAAGAGAAAACCAAATGAAAACTCGTTTGGATGGACAGAGCATTGTTAAACAGGGGGCATAGTATTCAAAATAAAACAAATGAAAATTGTTAACTATGTAGATTTATCTCAAAGTAAAACATCTATAAAGTAGGGGCTTGTTTTCATTTTGAGATAGAGCATATAGATACAGCGTAAAACTGTAATAATATAATAGTAAGATGAACCTCTGGCTGCAGCAGTAGCATTTTTTAAAACAGACATAATAACATTTCACAAAGTAAAAGGATAAAGATAACAAATATATCAAATTAGTTTAGGCATCAAGTTGTTAGGCACCTTTTGAAGTACTTTCAGATGAGAGGGATGGAAGCAGAAAAGTATTTTTAACCAGTTACATTTACTGAAAGGAGAATAAACAGGCTATTTTTTTGTGTCGTTTATGCATTTTCTTCCTGAAAGGAAAAAAAGATTTAGAACATTCAGGACCCTTCTCATTTAAATGTCTGAAACAAAACACAATGGAAGGCATCAACAGTTTGGAAAACAAAGGCCGTCAATCCATCCACTGCAGACTTCCTGATAAATCCTAACCCCAGTGAGATTTAACAGGCCACATCACTAACAGCAAAGACGACCCCACCAGCAGCACAAATGAAAACTGTTAAGCCTATCAAACAAACACATTACTGTCAGGTGCAAATAGCACGGCAACTTTGAGGATACTCATTGGCCTAATTCATGAAAAGAATAAAAGAGAAGAGTCTCCTGAGACTCTTAATACTCACAAAGAGGAAAAACTAATAAAACGGATGTTTTGACACATAATGATTTCACATCCATTTGGACCTTTTTGTTACACTGGTCACTGCTTCAGGAAAATGGTCTTTCCACATGTGCCTGAATGCAGTGCCATTGAGCAGACTCAGCAGCAATGCAAGCAAATTGATGCTTAAAATCCAGGAGGAAAAACTCACTAGGCAATATTAGTATAGATAATATACAGAGAAGGTCTTTTTAATGAAGGCCTTCTGGTGCTAGGAGTACAGAAGCGCACATCCATGCCCAGGGGTTCTACAATTTTATAGTACTATCCATCCAATCCAAGAACCATCCACCCCCAGATCCTCCCCAGAATTGTCCCTCTGGCATGCTTCCCCAGAATTGAGTCAGAGGTTTCAAGACCCCTTTCTTCCTCATCTTCCCCTTCCTCCTCCTTCCAGCATGCATTGCCTTTAGAGTTTCTCCAAGGTTCCGGGCCTCCCAAGCTGCTTTGGCTACAACCTTGTTGGTGATATCTTGTTGTTCCGGCCTAGGGTGCATATGTTCTTAAACAGGGTGTGTTTGCTACAGTCATTCCTTGAAAAGGAACCTAAACACGTCTACAGAATTTAGAAAAATTGATATGTACTGTGAGGTTTGATAAACTGCTATTGTAAAGTGTGAGAAACTACACAGCTATACTAAAAATCCATGTTTACTACACAGGTACATTAAAATCTACAAAAAGCTAAAAATCCTAAAAATTAGAAGGCATCGAAATAAAAATTTGTTCATCCGATGCTCACATAGTAAGTTGAAATACCTTCATGATTTCCATCTTAGTTTCCCTGGGAAAAAAAACCCATAACTATCCTAAGTAACTAGAATTCTAATTCTAAGTTACTAAAATCACTGAAAAGTACAAAAGTTTCCTACATTCTTGATCTAAAGCATAGATTTTAGATTACCACAGTCATAAACACTCAGATACACCTCTCTACCTCACTGGCCCTGGATTTTGTGCCATGTGGAGGAGTTACCATCCCCGGAGGTGTTTAAAAAATGACTGGTTGTGGCACTTAGTGCCATAGTCTGGTTGACGTGGTGGCATTCGGTCATAGGTTGGATTCTATGATCTCAGAAGTAATTTCCAACCTAAATAATTCTTTAATTTTTGCAGTATGGATGGTGTAGCAGAACAAACATTTCCAGGGCAAAATACAAAAACGCACTTAACAAATATGTGTGTTCACAGACCAGATACTTTGAATAAAATGTACATTAAAATGTAGTTGAAGCTCACATATGTAGTTTCTTCCATGTTGCTTAGTAATGTTATTTGCAAAATATAAACGAGTTGGATTTTCTCAGTATGACAGTATTATTCTTGAATATAATTGACAGAAAAATGATGATGGCCAGTGACAGACTGAACAGACACTGGGAAACTGATGAAATTATGAGTACTGCTTTTTTTTCCTCACAACAGTAATTTCTTACCCCAACACTGATTTTGAAACTTAGGGAGAATTATCTTAGATTTGGTATTTGAAACTTGCCTTTTAACCCTTAATATCTATAGATGACTAACAGAGGATTTTGTTTGGAGGCTTGCTTTTCCTTTATTGTTTTTTTTTAATTATTATTAAAACATTTTTACTTTTTTTCTTTTCTTTTTAGTGACTAATTTGCCTAGTCTCTGTGATATGAAAGTAAGTTTTTTTGGAGGAAAGACCATTTAAACCAAATACATGCTTGTAGCACACAACTACTGCAAAGCTGGTACTAAATGTGTGTACTTAAGATGATCTTGCAACAAAACATGGCTGTCTTCCAGCAGTTTTCAGCGCATTTCTCTGCAAATTTCTTCCCGAGTGCTGGATACCATTGTGATTCAGAAAGATACGGAAACACAGCCAATGAAATAGATGATGGAGATCAACTAGCTGAGGGAGAAGTGGAAGGCAGAGGTCACTTGCAGGTGATCTTACAGAAATGAGCATACAGATCTTAAACTTGTGAAGGTCAACTGATGTATATGGCAACATTTTCTTATGTTAAGTTAGACCCTATGAGATGCTATCATCCAGTCTTTAGTGAAGTGTTGACTTGAGAAACATAGTTTGCACTTTTAAAGTACTGGCATTTAATAAGTTAGCATCATAATTTAATTTCATATTTTCAGGTGCATTTTGTAGTGGCATTTGAGGGCTGTTCAACAGAAGGCTCTCATGCAGCCTTGTTTTTAGTAGAAGAAACAAAAGGTCAAAATACGCTATACGGAGCAGGCGACGTGATTCTCTGTGTCTAGGTCCCTTGCAACATAGGCAGAAAGTTGCAGTTTTTGCTGTAGGCACAGCTGACATCATCTCTGCATTGTTGTGTCTCTTGTATGTGCGCAGCGTGATCTAGAAAGCAGGTCATAATGGAGACAATCCCACTGCAAGGCTGATAGTACAAGCTGTGCACAAAAGAACAGTATACAGCTACATACAGCAGAGATACATTGCCTTTCTATTTGTTGTACTTCTCAAATGATTTCCAGATAATGAGTTTTGTTAGGATAGAATTAAGGTAGGATTTTAAATTTCGTTTGAAGGCTTCATGATAACCTGGCACATTTTAGAGCCAAAGCTGAAAAACGAATCACTGCACATGTGAACAGGAGAAATTGCTATGATGGATCAGACTAGTTCAGTTTAGTTCAAAGCCCTATTACTGGTGTTGTCATGTAACAGAAGCTCCAGAAGAAAAGACAAATAAAACTGGTTCAGGTTAGCAGGGGTGCAGCAAGTTGTCCATTGTCTATAGCTCAGGAAATATGAAAACCTTTACCTTTTACCCCATCCAAGCATCTTATCTCTTTGCATTAAATTAGTATTCTAATGAAAGGTACTTATTTCCTGTATAAAACATTCAGGTCACCCTCCAAGATCCCTACCTTTCTGCTAAAGTTTTTCAAGTGCATAAGAAAACACCCTCGTTTCTGAGGCTGCCACTGCCCAGCTTAATGCCTTACACATACAAAGCTTTCTCAACAAGAGCAGAGATGCTGTGCTGTGCAGCTCTGTGATACTTTAGATGGCTTGCTGGCATGGCCAAGAGCCATGATAGAGGCTGAGCCCCCCTTTACTCAGTTTAATGAGTATCCTGTCCTATGGTACCTTTAAGTACTTCCTAACCTCTTCCCTTCTGTCCCCACAGGTCCAGAAGATGAACAATTTGTTCCATTATCCAAGGGAAAATTGTCAGGGCACAGCTTGCTCCTCTGCAGCTGAGGAAGCCACAAGGTGAGCAACCTCCCACCCTCCCCTCTCCTAAGTCACATAGAAGTCAGTGTAGCAATAGCTCAGATAAGGCTTTGAGCACCCATAACCTGCTGGAATGGGTGCCCTGGACTTGAGATTTCTCTCTTCATCTTCTCTGCTTTGCAGACTGTTCTTACACTGCTGCAGCAGCCAGTGCCGTGACATCAGGACATGCAGGCTTATCTGAGCCAGCATTCACCTTGGTAAGTCAAGTTCAACTAGCAAAGAACTTCAGTCAGCAATTCAACACACACAGTCAGTCCAAGAATCTTCATAAAGACGTAATTACATTCCAGTCTCTGTTTAAAATTATGGAAACTACACCCAGTCACCACATTTAAATGGGAAGACATGGATTTTGAAGCGTAATTCTGCGTTATTTTTAAAAACAAAAAAACTCTTGCCCTTTGTTGTAAACTGGGTCTCAAATGTATTTATCCACAGCAATACAGAGCATTAAAACATATGTTTTATAAACAAAATACTTTTATTAGACTAGTACATCAGTTATTTTAAATCAAGAATTAAAATACAGTTGGTAGTAAACTATTGTTTCAGTTCATTTTACTAAAGTCACAGTTACTGTAGATTACTCAGGAGGTTTTTTTTAAATATAGGTGGAATTTCTTTTTCCTCTTTTTATTAAGCATGTTTTGGCTATATAATTTAAATTAGACAACTTAGCTAATAAGCATAACACTAAGCAAAACCAGAACTTAACTGGAACTGTTAATAGACTGTTTTATTGATCTGTTCCTGCTTCTGATGTGAAAATTATCCCATCACTACATTTATGCTTTCATTTCATTAAATACAATTATTTTTCATTGTGCTCTCTGAAAGAGCTCCATCTAAGAAAAGCATTTAGAGATACTCCAGATACCTAATCCAGCTTATTGGGCAACTGCTTCTAAGAAGAACCCTGGATAGAGAAAACTCTTCTATTGTTTTTTCTCATTTTATATAAGCATCATAACACTCTTTCCCTGTCTGGACACCAGCCACATCCAGCCTGGTACAGTAATGGAAAAACATACTCTGGTGTGGCCTCTACCGACCACACTGTCACCTGAAAATAGTGGTTTTCCTTAGAGTCAGAAATGGAAGAAAACAGCTGGCCACAGGCAAAACAAAGAGTAGTCTCTTCTAAAACAAGAGACCCTTTATACAATAAACAGGCTCAGTGTGCCACTTCAGAATGATGCAGTGCCAAGACAATATAAGCCTCAACTTAGATTAAAAAATGGTAACCTGGTGTATATATATATATCCTTCAAGCCCACAGAGAGACTTGCAAATTATTACAATTTGTTGTTTTAAATATCAGCTGTATCAGAAGCCTCATTCTGAGGGCCTAAGTTCTACAATCTTGCTGTTGTGCTCAGAAGGCAGCTAGTTATCCTACAGCTCCTTTGAGATGCTGTTACAAGCAACGCTGTTGCTTTTGTATCAGATAGTATTGTTACATTTCTTCAGGGATCGTGTAACCTTTTGGATACATTCCTATTCTATGAGAATAGAGTTATTATCATTGAACCTATCTCTCATAGGTTCAATGATAATAATTTTTTCTGTCAGTCCTCAGTTGTAAGAAATCTTATTAGCAATGCTTTGCTCATCACCTAAACCAGTGGCTGTTTTCATGCTCCTCAAATGCAAAACACGATCTTAACTTAGGCCTCTTCCTTCAGTAAGAAAGGTGCGCCAAGTCAGTCCCACTGAGTCTTGTTATTGTACCACTGTAGTGGGATCACTTTCAGTGCGTGCCCATTTCCTCAAAGGAACAAGTGCGGCCTGTCTCTGGGCTCTTCATTAATCCCGATGTCTCAACAGTCTTGGCTTGATAGGATGAAAAACCTGGACTGCTTTACCTTTTTTAAGGGACAATTGGATGAAAGGGCTTCCAGCTTTAAAAAGTATTTCCTTTTCTTCACCCCCCCCACTAGTGTAGGAGCAACATAAGTTGATGCAACCTAAACTCCTTGTCAAATAATTTAACCCAGATCCTGATGTAACACCCCACCCTGATGACTCGGTCATCCTGTGAAAGACTTAACTGCATTAACTTAAATTCATGTCAAGTTAAAAAGAGGAACCTCTCTTATACAGGATTTCTTCTGTGCAGCCATTTTATGGTAGGTTTCTGAACTTTTTGCTGATCTTTTATTGCTGCCCATATGCCACACGTTCTTCTGCCAGCATCTAAATATATATTCTCAAAAGATTTAACTTGGATTTATTTTAAAATATAATATTTGATTGTTCATATATAGTCTGATATGTATATATATAGCAAATAGGTTTGAAAAACAGATTTTCCAACAAGCGTTTACATTTCCATTTAATATGAGGTTACTTTCCCATTATATAGTAATATGAAGTACAGAAAAAATAAATTAATATAATGATCTGGAAAAGAGAAATGTTACTGTTTAAAGAGTCATCTCCTGCATCTAGAGGAAATATCACACATACCTTATAAAGTTGTACACAGTACTGTAATACATATGACATAATTCTCCAATTTCCTGAAAGGGAGTCATAAAGCCATTTATAAAAAACTACCTTATATTTTCTCCAGAATAAATCACATGAATTACCTGTAGAAACTGGAGTAAGGAGGGATTATACAGCAGTGCCATTAAAACAGTCCAAAAAAAGCACTGTTCCTACAGCTGATTCTGAGTAGTCATACACCTGAGCAAGACCGAGAACAGTTTCTCCAAAAAGTCTGATCAAAATTCACTAATAAAATCAGACAGAACAATAATATTAGCATTTGAAGAGTATGACAGTACAGTAAGGCGATTGAAAATATCCCTGTTTTATCAATTACATTCCAACAAAAATCATAATCTGAATCACAAGTATACTGCATAGTTGCATAAGCACCAAGATAATACAAAGTAAAAGCTTATTCATCAAGTCCCTCTGATAAAAGGTCCCCTCTAAAAATGCCAATTTTTAATGTACATTTAAGTACTTACAGTAAGAGGTACTGATTTCATAAACAAAAACTCACTGCAAAGTTGGAAAAAAAATCTAAAACTTGAAAAAAATCAAAAAAAAGAGCATTTTCTAATGGTCTGAGAAACAGCAAAATTCACTCCAGTTCCTGAGATAAACTGTAGATCAATTGTGAAAATTTACCAGATTGTACCAGACTCTCTTTCCCATCTTCTCTTACACACTGCACACAAGCTCGGCACTGAAGCTTCTACTCAACTTACAAGTCAGCAAAGAATGTGAAAGCTCAAAACATTCACATTTCCTTTTCCATTATAAAAACAAGAGACTGGCAACTTAGGTAAGAGACAGATAGACTTTTACCACAGTCTGTCAAAATAGTTTCCAGGCAGAGGCAGTTGTTTTAAATTAACTGCACTTAACATCTTTTTAAACTAATATAATTTTGTGTTTCTATCCTGTTTTCACTGACAACTGTGCTCTTATTCATGCATTTGCTGTTTAAAAGAGCATTCCATACATGAGTTCAAACTCCTAGGGTCAATTTTTTTAAAAAGAGCATGTGTCACCTAACAGCTCAGCAGGTCTCTGTATGCTGGAACCATCAATGTGCTTCATTGCTACTAGCCGTATGGTCAGTTCCTAACTTAGCATTAATGTTGTGCTCCATCTTCTGTAAAACCGCTGGAAGATCCAGAACAGAAGAAATAATATAATGAGGTACAGGGGAGGTATCTACCGGGGTGGTCATTGCTTTGTTTAACCAGACCGTTGCTTTCAAGCCAGCATTCAGGCCTCCTTGAATATCTGTATCTAGAGAGTCACCGACCATCACACACTCTGCGGGCTGCACCCCCAGGAGATCGCAGCAGTAATGAAATATGGATGGCGCCGGTTTCTCTTCTTTCTGCTCTCCCCCCACAACGATGGCATCGAAGTAGGGCTGGCAGGCGCACGCCTCGATCTTCTCCCTCTGCGTCTGCCTGTCGCCGTTCGTGAGGAGCAGCAGGCGGACCCTCTTCCGCAGCTCCGTGAGCATCCCCCGCGTGTCCTCGGCCAGCGTCAGGTGCTGCAGCCGCGTCGTCTTCCATAGGTAATAGCACTCGGCCGCCAGGTCGCGGTTCGCCTCCCCCCCGATGGTCTCCTGGATCGCCTCCTCCCAGTGCGAAATCCGCAGGTCGGTGATGCACATCTTGGCGGGATCGTGGCACTCCTTGAGGAGCTTGGCCTGGACCTTGTCGCAGACGGCGCGCGCCTCTCCCTCCCCGTAGTGGTGCTTGGACTGCAGGGCGCTCATCACCTGCGAGGGACGCGGGGACGCGCGTCAGGGCGCTGCGGGGACGCGCGGCGCGCTCCCGGGAGCGGCCCCGGCCGCGTGTGGGCAGGGCAGGGCAGGGGAGCGGGACACGCGCGGCCCCGCGGCCGGGAAGGGCCGGGCCAGGCAGGCCGGTGGCCGCGGGCCCGGCGCCGGGAAGGGGACAGGGGCAGTACCTCCTCGATGGCGCGGCGCCCGGCCGCTGCCGTGTCCACCAGCGTGTTGTCCAGGTCGAAGAACACCGCCTTGACGCCGTGCAGCCCCATGGCGCCGCCTCCCTCGCGAGCCGCCCCGCTGGAACGGCGGAGGGAAGCACCCCGAACCGCCGGCACAGCCGCCCGTGCCGGGCACAGCACGGCCAGGCCCCCCGGACCCGCCCCGGGCCCGCCCCTCGCGTCAGGCCCGGGGGGCGGTGCGGGAGGGGAGCGCGTTCCCCGCTGGGCGGTGGCGGCAGTTCCGCCCTCCCCGCTAGGAAAAGAGGGTTGAACTCACGCAAGGCCCTGGAATGGGCTGTGAGGACACCCCGCCCAGATCCCGAGAGCTTGCGCGGGGCTGGGGCGGGGAAGAAGGGCTGCGGGAGCTCTGGTGCCCTGGAAGCCGCAGCGCTCGGAGCGCTTCCTGCCATGCCGGCGGGGTGGGGGCTGAGACAGGGATTAGCTGCATCTGCCTGAGGAGGGAGTAGGGAAGGAAAAAAGGAAGGAGAGAGGGCGGGGTGAGCAGGTGTGCGGGACACGGCGTTACCGGGGTCACGGGTGTGGCAGGGGGTGGTGCCACGCCGTGGGGTTTGTGATGTGTTTTGGTGTTTTGTTTGTTAATTTTTGTCCTCTGTTTAGGAATGCTCTCTAGATGAGAAAACGGACAGCTGGCATCTCATTGAAAAATACCTATTGAAATGCTGGCAGGAAACAGTTTTGCCGTGAAAGGATTCCTCCCGCGGCGCTTCCAACGGGGAAGGACCGCGCTGCGGCTTCCGCTCCCGTTCCTTGCCCGTTCCTGGCCGCTGGCAGTAGGTTCACTCTCTGTGCCGGCCCCGGGGCTAGGGGCCTCCCTGATGTCATACCCGCGGCTGCTGTGGCTGGGGAAGCCTGTTACCAGCCTTATAAAAGATCATCAGCGAGATCTCTACGCGGTGTTGCTGGCGCGTGGGGTCCAAAGACGCCAAAATCTGTAGGTTTGCTCTTCGGAGCATTCCATGCACGGGCGTTGCCGAAGAGGGAGCCGCACGAGGGAGAAGGAGGACACAGGCGAGAGATTTGATTCATTTCGCCTTTCCCGGATTCCGTGTTGCCTTCTGGAGGGATTTGTCCCGCGGAGTCACCTACAGGCAGAGCAAACCGCAGCACCGGGATTGAATCATCCATAAACAAATGATCATGATAAGGCCAAAGTCAATAACTCCACTGTTTGGGGAACTGGTATGATAATAAAATGTTTGAAGTTCCAAAGGTCAATATTTTCTAGAGCAAATGAGTTGGAAAGGCATTCAGATGAAGGCCTGAACGGCTTGGTAGAAAGCGGTTTTAGGTGTATGTACCAAATGCTGTTCCAGAACAGATCATTTTGCCCAAGCAGAAGTTTAATAGCAGGCTCGGTTGCTCAAGTAGTGTTTGTTTCTTACCAGAGAAACTGGAAGTTCACCTTTAGGTCACTTTCAGTTCTGCAAACTGCACCTTGGATAGTAATCTCCTTGTCTGATGAGTCAAACAAAAGGCCAAAATAAACTGTTCCCTAGAGCTTGGCATATGGCAACTAGAACTACAGAAGGCAAGCCTTTAAGGAGAGAGGGGGATTCTGAGAAGAAACAGAGATGGCTAAGGATCCTGTAGTTAAGGCAGTAGGAGGAGTTTTAATAAAATTTATCGAGTTGACTTTAACAAAATGTACTACTTTCACTTGATAAAACGGAAAAGGTGTGAGACAAGGATTTCACTTGCTTTTACTGAGTCACTGTTTTTCATAATTTATACAGATGAGTGGTTAAGAATAGCTGAATTTCTAGGATTCTCTCTACTTAATAAGATGGCCTTTTTTTCAGAAAGCCCTGTACTGCAGTCAGCAGTGAATCCTACGTGCCCCTTGGGGAAAAGGTACAGTTCCATAAAATTAATGTTTGTGCTGTCTTTGAGTGTTGGTCAAAGAGGTCATAAGTGGAAAATAAATCTCTTAAAAGGTCTTATAAGGTATAAATTTGATTAGAATGCTTCAATTATGGAATTGAAGCAGTTAAACCATGAATTATAGTTGTATTTTAAACTTTTTTTATTTTCAGTTTTCTCATCAACTGACAGTGCATAGAAAACATTTGTTTGCTTCAGAGTAGGTCTGTAACTGTGAAGTGTCCTTTTGTGTATGCTTGGAAAAGTCTCTGCAAGGTTGTACTTCAGCCAGCCGTTTACTGTGTTGTATTTATTTGAACCCCATGGTTAGCAAATGAGCCCACTAATGACACTATCAGCAAGCGTGTTATTTTCTCATTGTTCTTTCTACAGGCTTGCTAGAGGCTAGAAATGCCTCACAGGAGCTCAGAGCCAGGAAAACAACAGTTATTAGAAACCTAAGTAAGAAACAAGCTGAAACACAAGGTGTACTGCACGTTCTCTAGAAGAGATAATGTAAGAATGTCATTTTGGTATCCTTAAACAAGCTCCAAACACAGAATCAATGGAATTGCTCTAAGTGGCTTTTAACAAGGAAGAACATCATAAACACTTTCAAAGGAAACCAGTTTTGTCTATACATAGAGAAATAATAACTTGTGAATTACATGACTTATATCATGGTTTGTCTTTTTAATTTTTTTTCCCTACAAGATAATTATACTTAGAAGTTCTGTGTTTGGAACTCTGATCCTTTTTGCTGCATCCCCACTGGTGTCTGAATGGGTTCCTTACTGGTTTTGTGAGCACTATGAGAAAACAGGTGTGCTTCCTGGGTGCCCAACTGAGGAAGACCTAAGGCTTGCTGCTGTTTTCCCTCTCTCCTCTACAGCTGTCTTGGTTTCTGCTGGAGAGAGACCTTGCAGCTGGGTGGGAATCAAAGCACAGTTCCATAGGTTTTGTATCTGGGTGATCAGGAGCAGGTGCTGTGTGTACACAGTGAAGTGTATTTGCTCCATACTTTAGATCTTGCCTCTGGAAACTAATCTTGAAGATTTTCTCGGAAAATGAAGTCCATCTCAGTCAGACCCAATACAGGAACATATCTGTTAATCGGCTAGTCAGAGAAGGAAAAGGACCACTAAAAATACATATTTGGATGTATTTGGGCGAAGCTGGGTGTGCCACTGCTCCCCGCTGTCCGTGTTGCTGAGCTGTAGCAGAAAAAGGCAGCAGCTAGTCAGGGAAGAGTGCCGGAGGGTCACGGCACTGTGGCTGACACATCTTTGCGAAGCAGCTCGCTCTCCTTGCTGCTCTCCGTTCCCCGGTGGCTCAGGAGCGCTGGGCAGAGCGAAGCCGGCGGAGGCTCCGCTCCGTGCGGCGGGCGGAGCGCGGCTTTCCCGCGGCCTCGGGAAGGAGCCGCCCCGCAACCTGCGGGAATCGCCCGCCCTTTCGGTTTCGCTTCCGCCGGACCGGGCGGTGCTGCGGGAAACGAAACTTCGTGTCGCATAGGGCTGGGCTGCACCACTCCGGCTGCTGGAGCTGCTGAAGCCCCCGCGGGTCCTGGAGCATCTGCCGCCGCTCGCAGGTAAACGGCGGAGAGGGCGGGCGGGGAGTCCGGCCGAGTGGGGCTGCCCGTACTCCGGCGGGAGCGGCGCTGGCTCGCAGCGCTCGGCGCCCGGGAGCCAGAGTTCAGCTTTGGACAGTAAGGCTGAGCCTGCCCGTCATCGCGGTTTGAAGGGGTATGTTCAAGTGCCGCTTGGTTCCCCTCTCAAGGAAGCCATTATAATTCTGGAGAAACGTTACCGATTATTTTACCCCCACAGAATTCGGTGAATGATTTGGTCTTTTCCTGTGAAGAAATCCGCTAAGAAATCTTCTCTAATCACTAAGTTCTCCTCTCTGCTTTCTAAAACTGTTATTCCAAGCAATGACTCTTCAAAAACTGTGACAGATCAACCATTTCAATTAGACATTAGAATTAGTTTTTGATGATCTTTGTTACTGGCACCAGTTTTCTATTTTACATCACAGCAGTGATCTACCAGGATTAGGGACTGTCGCTCTTCAGTGTCTAGAGGCACAGACACATCTTTGACTATTACTTTGCAGAATCTATTTGAGATTGCCTCAAAATGGATGGAGAGTGTATGGAGAAGGAGAGAATGGAGAATGGACAGAGAATGGATGAAGTTAAGTGTATGGAGGAGATCAACCGTCACTGTCAAGTAAATAAACTTACACTGCGTTATGACACTGCTGGGATGACCGGCCCATCTCATGACCCTGAGTAAGTTCACTATGCATGTCAATAACCAGAAGGGTTTTTGATGAACAAACTGGGAAAAGCTTGCAGTCACAAAAGATAATTTGCTGAAAGCATATATGCAGCAGGAGAGCTGGTTGAAACCATAAATTGAGTGGTAGATGCATGGTTTTGTTACTAGTAACTATATTTTGAGTATGTTATGCATCTGCCATAAAATCTCTCAGGAGGTGGGTTGGGTTGCAGTATGTATTTCAGATTATGGTCTATCCTAACTTAAGTGCTTTGATTTCTCTTTAGTTTTACGAAGAGTTGTTGATACCTAACCATAAAGGTTGAGTCTATATTAATTGACTGTGTACCAACATGTTTAATGTGTTTAATTTTTGAACATCTGCTTCAAGAAAGGGTATTTTACCTAAGAAGATTTGTTTTCCCTTTAAGAGACAATTACAGGTGATGGAACATATTTTATTTTTTAACAGAAATATGGTGTTTTGCTAATTTTTTTTGCTTGCCAAATATCATACTCAAGATCTATAGTGTTTCCTTGTGTGATTTTTAAAAAAATTTTTTTTGCTAGTTTGCATGAAGACAAGCCTCATGCTACTAACTGATATGTTTCTTTTAATGTCTTGCATGTTTTAGACACCTAGCACTGTCTACACAGACTTATTTGTAGACCTGACTATAGTCCCAGAATAAATTATCAGTGTCTCAAATGTTAATCAGTTATCTTGATTTTTTTCCCCATGCAGCTCATGTAACTCAAAAAGCAACCCTTATTGCAGTAATGACCACAGCTTTGGTCACAGAGCTACATTTTTGTGATTCAAAAGTCACGGCATGGGACTGACGGAATTTATATACATTCCAAATCTATGCTTTTTCATATTTTTACATGTGCTGTGCTACATTCACAAATACAGTTCAGCCCATTGTGTGAGAGTGATATCTAGGAAAATCCTATACAACTTGGTCTATTCCAAGGATACAGTGTAAAGTGTCTGGCTACAATGATGCCTGCTGTAAACCTCCTACAGTGCCCTGGTGATGCTCTTTCCCAGTGCTCTGCCTGCTAATGGGACACAGTGGCCACTGCTGGTACTGAGCTGGGTCCCTAACTCTTTCGTACTGTGTCTTATCTCATGCAGTTCTCTGAGACATGTGCAGAGAGAGCTGGTGCTGTAGCTGCTTCCAGTACAATGTCTGACAGGGTCAGTGCTGAACACAGTGTAAGAAGGTTGAGAGAGCCCAGGGTGGTCCAGTCCTGACTGTCTGCAAGCTTTCTTGGGCTGGGAATGCAGTGTGTGTAAAACTAGGCCAGTCCCGCCTAAACCTAGCAAATCTGGGAATTGCTTATTATCTCAGGGCTCATGGTGGATAATTGTGACTGTACATTTGGAACCAACTCGTGCAACGTTCACCTGGCTAATCCTCAACTCAGATAATTAACTCATTGATCATTCACTGCACATTTCTTCAGGATGCCTAACCAAAATGGTGAATTTTGGATGCAACATGATAACTGAAGGCATGTAGTATTCAGCACTTAACCTAACAGACCCTTTCCCAAAGAACGATCTTTCTTTCATGTGCTTGTTTGTTTGCTGTTTCCTATGTGTAGAGTATGTGGCACACTATCATGTGCCTTGTCCTACTCGTTGCCTCCTTAAGATTTCTTAACACAAGTGCAAGCATTATTCTGCATCTGCATTTCTTTCCATGCAAACATTTCATTAAAGGGAAGTGGAGAATTAAGTTGGAATAACGGAAAAAGTGAATTCCTAAAGTCATTCGACTATTTGAGACAAATTATCCCACGGAGAGGCTTATGATGTTATACCTGGACTGTTTTGTTGTGTAAGTCCATGGCTGTGAGCATCTATATGTTCTGCTGCACTCTGAAGCATGGACTTACCCTGAGGCTCTAACCATCACTTAAACTTGTTGCAAGTTTGTGCTGCTGCCAAAGGCAGAAATCTATTTGTTTTACCCTCTGTTGCCTTTTGTGCAAAGGCAGTAGCAGGAACATTAGGGAATTTGCATCTGCAGGACAGGTTGGATCCGAATAAGGACTGACCCATCTGAATCCAACCATTTCTTATTAGGGTGCTGTGGGGGCTTGATCTCAGGCAGCAGCAAAACTCCCAGCTAGCCACTCACTTCCCCCCAGTGGGATGGGGAGGAGAATCAGAAAGCTGAGAGGGAGAAAAACTTATGTATTGAGATAAAGGTAGTTTAACAGATGAAGCAAAGTTGTGTGACCAAAGCAAAATAAGGAATTTGCTTACTGCTACCCATCAGCAGGTAGATTTTTAGCTCTTTCCATATAAGTGGGGCTTCACCATGCCAAATGGTTAATTGGGAAGGTAAACACTATAACTTCAAATGTTACCTTTTCCTCCATCTCTCACCTTTTATTGCTGAATGTGATGCCACATGGCATGTAATATCCCTCTGGCCAGCTGCCTTGATTGTGTCTTTTCCCAGCTTCTCACACATCCCCCCCCACTTACTGGACAGCCAGAGTGGGGAAAAAAGAAAAAGATCTGGTGCTGTGCGAAGACTGTTCAGCAATAGGTAAAACACTGTTATCAACCTTGTTTTAGTCCCAAATCCACAACACAGCACCATTCCGGCTGCTCTGAAGAAAGTTAACTCCATCCCAGCCAGATCCACTACAGTTAGTCCTGAGATGCACCAGACCCCCATTCTGACTCATGGAGTTGCCATGTGGGAAGCAGTACATGAACAGTTGTGCAATGGAGGGATGGAGAAGGAAGGGATCAAGAGCTGAGTGTGGAGGGGCACGACTGGGTGCTGGTTTTTTGTTTGTTTGGTTTGGTTTTTCCTTTTCTTTGTTTTGTTTGCATTTTTTTGTTTGTTGTTTGTGGTTGTCTTTAAATTCATCTCTTGCAAAGCACTAGACATGGTTTTTGCCCTTACTAAGTAGGGTACATCACAGGGTATTGAAAGTGAATGCAATGCCACATCTGGTTCCATGAAATCAAGATTAGCTAATCTTTCCTCTCTGTATAGTTTTGCAGTGCTGAGATGTGTCCTGGTGCTACAGCCTCACAACTTGGCTTGTAGCAATACCGACCTCATGCACTCTCTTGCTTTTAAAAATTTAAATAATTTTGCTTTTAAAAAGCAAGTAAGCAGTCAAATATACTGTTAGAACTAAAAAAGTACATGCATTTGTGACTAGGGAGGAAGTATTTTAATATATTTATACTAAAGAATTATGATAATCAGGAGCTGGATATAATAAAAACATGGGGATAGTTCAATACCTCACAGTATATTACTGTAGATAATAAAATCAAAGTTTAATCTGAGAAGGTTATCAAGTATTTATGAGGCAAAATGTAACAATGCTTTAGAAAATTTTCCTTTATTGCAGGTTCACAGTTGTGGTCAAATTAAGTGATGTGGAATATGGTAGAGGCATTGGTAAAAGTAAGAAAGAAGCAAAAAGAGCAGCAGCAAAGAAAACATGGGAAATGATTAAGAAAGAGGTGAGTAAATAGAAGGAATAAGTTTTGGGTGTGGTTTTTTTTTTTTTTTTTTGCTAGTAAAGGTTGTAGATGAATGTCTCAAAGTAGACTATCAATAAAGTGTCTTTTTTTCTTTAATTTGGAAAAGTTTCCAATTATTTAAGTTATTTTTGTTCTGTCTTATTCAGCACTTTCCTACCTTTTACCACTGAATTATTTTTCTTATTATTCTGCTACAAGGTTGATATATAACACTGTATTTCCTCCTCTGCTGTTTTAGGAGGATGAGGAATGTATTTGTCTTTGTTAAGCTGCATTGGTGTATCTAGAGGGGACAGCGGTCCTTTTCCATCTAGACATCAATGTCCTCAAAACCGTTGCAGGGCATTGCCCAGTATGTCTATTGCCACTCTGCTAATGAAATTGCTTCTTTTCGCTTGCTTTGATTCATCCTTATTTCCTTGTCATTATATTTTTTTGTTTTAGCTAGTTATATACTCCATCCTTGATTAAGTTTAGGTTTGAATTTTGCTCCCCAATTTTCTGCCTAGTGTTTTGTGATAACCATTCTTTTCTTTTTGACTCTGAATGCTTCTTAGCACTTTTTGAGCT
>NW_020955819.1:320701-322845 GCF_003031625.1 Empidonax traillii | reverse complement strand
TCGCTTGCTTTGATTCATCCTTATTTCCTTGTCATTATATTTTTTTGTTTTAGCTAGTTATATACTCCATCCTTGATTAAGTTTAGGTTTGAATTTTGCTCCCCAATTTTCTGCCTAGTGTTTTGTGATAACCATTCTTTTCTTTTTGACTCTGAATGCTTCTTAGCACTTTTTGAGCTAAATTTTTCCTTGCCTGTTTCCATATGGTTTTTATTGTGTCACCATCATTAACATAATTGTGGTATGTTTGTTAATATATTAATAATGCTGCTTAATCGTGAGACAGCTGAAAGTCCTGCCTTCTCCTCTTGTACGTGCACAGGAGCACTTGCAACCCTGCCTAAATGGCAGCATCAGCAACATCCTGATGCCACCCCTTCTTCACAGCTCATACCCTATATTTCCCTAAAAGAGGTGGCACGGTGAGAGACACGGTGAAAGGCTGTTAAAGACATGGGTGTAGTACTTGGAAAACTGGATTTACATTTCTTTCAAATAGTAATATTGTAGGGTTGGGATGTTTGTCCTTGGCCACAAGGGACTCCATAAATGCCAACCTGGAATTTCTTATGAGTATTTTGAAAAGCTGAGAAACCTTGCAGCTATATTAGATTTGGGCAGTGTTTATCTTAATGTGTTTATTAAGTTGAGGGAGCCCCCGGTGGTCTAGGGGAAAAGACACTGCACTGTCACTGCAGAGACCCCGGTTCGATTCCCGGTCGGGGCCCCTCCCCGGGCAGATGGAGCTCGTTAGCCCGTAAGGCAATCCATCTACGTCCTGAGGACCTCGCTGCCACCGTCCAAGCGTGCTTGGCCCCGGCAGATGAACCTCAGGATTAAAGGGTGGGCTCAGTTCCGCGCGCACTGTGTCTCACCTAAAAAATCCAATGCGCAGGCTGGAAGGTGTAAAGACCTTCCCCGGTTCTTCGTTCGCGAAGAGACTGGCCATCACCATTAAGTTGAAGTTTTTAGGTTACCTATTTTGTCTGGTTTATAGCTGCAGAGTTCTTCAAGTATGGATGCTGCAGCATTAGCAACAACTCAAAGAACCTCATCACCTGAACCAGACAGAGACTATGTCAGCCAACTAAATACCGTTTCACAAAGGGAACGGCTACACGTCGATTATCCTGAAAGAACTCGTATTGGAGATGACCATGCTCCCATGTAAGATGTACTTTGTGTTCCTACTTCCTTCTAATACTTTGTTGCATTTACTAATGCTACCATTAATTATCTTCAGTCATGTTAGCTAAATCTTTAGAAATAAAAATTCAGAGGTAGTCTGGAGAGAATCCAGTGTAGGGCCATTAAGGTGGTTAAGGAGTTGGAGCATATGCCATAGGAGGAGAGGTTAAGAGGATCGAGTTTGTTTAGCTGGGAGAAGAGATCGCATGATGACAAAACGGTAGTCAGTGCTGAAAATCATTAGTTTTCTTGGTTGTAGCTCTGGCAACTTTGTGGACCTCTGTGTGTGTGTGTCTTGGAGACTTCTAGGAATCAAGTGCCAAGGAACCTGTTGGTGTATGTATTGCTGTAGAAATGTTCCAGTTAATGACAGGTGTAAGATGATAAAGAATATCTACATAGTTTAACTCTCTTGATAATATCTGCTGGAAGGTTCCTCCTCTCTTATGCAGCAAAATGAGCCATGTTAAAACCTAAACTGCAGATATCTGTGATAGAGAGTGTGTATGATATATTGCTTTGAGAAGCTCAGCTTTAAAAAGTGCTAAATAATCACACTCTAAGAGTGAGTTATCTTAAAGGCACATCAAATTAATTGTCTACCATTATCAATTAGATTAAATGTATATTGGGAACACTGTCCTGAAGATGTCTATTTCATATTTCCATTTTATGATATCAATTCACTATAGTGTTTAAAATCATTAAATCAAGACTTGTCATATGGTATACAAAAGTTGATTCCCTCTTGTATTCGACAGATTTTGTTGTAGCTGTACAATTAGTGGTCGGTTATATGGAAAGGGCACTGGACCAACTCTAGCTGCTGCAAAACAAGCTGCTGCAAAACAAGCACTTGAGAAGGTAAATAAAGAAAGCTCTCTAACAGTATGTGCTATATTTACCTTTAAGACAGAAGTTTAATTTTTTAATGTTTAATCTTTAATCTTTGAACA
>NW_020955819.1:317616-319334 GCF_003031625.1 Empidonax traillii | reverse complement strand
CATCTCCTCTGGAGAGCAGAGCTGTTGTCTTCATGCTGACAATTGTTATTTCCACATGTGCAAAAAATTATCAGAGTTCCAATACTGATCCAAACCCACTTCTGAAATGCACAGAACAAATGAACTAACTTACATGAAGTATAGTTTAACTTGAAGGATGGCAGTATGGCGGAGGGAAGAAATCTTTTTTAAGTACTGTTTAAATTATTTGGCAGTTACTGTGAATTTTCAATGCTTCTTTTATTGTTGTTTTTAAGTTAACCATGTAATTAATGGCCTGTTATATTTCTAGGATTCTTTCTTAATGTTTTCATGTGTTGCAAGCTTATGGATCTTTGCATTTTCATCAAAGTTTGAAATTTACTACCTCAAGCAGAACTCTTGTACCAATTAGTCTAAATTTGGGGTGGGTTGTTTCGGTTTGGTTTTAATTTTTATTAATTCTCAATGAGGTCTATGTAACAAACAAAATGTAACTGGCCAAAAGTAGTAAAAGTCTAGTACTACCAAATTAAAAAAATAGGATTTGTGGGATATCACTGAAACATAAAGCCCGTGTTTTTGTTTCCCATGCTACCACGATGAAAAACCATGAAACAAACAAACAAAAAAAGGTTTATTTACTTTTTGTCAGGTTATGGTCTGTATCAATTGTAGGTGTTGCTTTTAATGTTACTTTCATGCTCGTAGGACATGGGTGGAGGGAGAAAGCAGAAGAACCTCTAATGAGTGTTTGGGATACCTTTTTTTTTTTTGTAGTCAACCTCAGTTTAGTTTTCCATAGTTTGCAGTGTTTTCATGTTGAAGACACTGAATGTCAATTTGTGCTCAGATTTTTAGTTCTGCTGATTGCATTTATCAAAGCCTGTGTATGTCACATAGGTATATGCATATGCAACAAACAATGAAAACATTTGCTTTTCATCTTTTACACTTGCCCTTGTTTTAAACAGAATCCAGACTCTACTTTTGTAAATGGATCTGTATAGCATGATCACTGTGACAGTGCCCTGTGTTTCCTTTCTCTGGGTGGAGATTGGGTAGATGCCTTTCTTCTTCAGGGCTTTGAATGTTCAGTGCAGTTAAAAACTTCCACTAAGGACCTCGTAATCTTCTCTCTCCCTTCTCTGAATGGTAACTTTTGCACTAGGGATTTGCTTATGTGATTTTGTCAGACATTCTTGGCTTTTCTTTTTTTTCAGTGGAAAGCTGAAAAATCTAATAGCAATTCAACATTTAGCACATATAGTGATTCCTCTCAAGTGCCAACTCAATCGGATTCAAAGTAAGTTGGGTTCACTGCTGATGTGATAACAAAATCTATTTACTAATCATCTTAGAGGGTTGTGTGATCTAATTCTAAATAAAATATGTCACAGTTTGTTTTATTGCAGTACAAAACCATTTAATTCGAACTTACATTCCTTAAACTTCAGATCAAAATTTGTTGTACTCATGCAATTTTATTTGAGTCCATATGGGTGAACTTATAATACTTTTAGAGTTTTCTGATATATTTATATTTTGCCACGAGTAGTTATTTCAGAATAATTTTTACTATGGTGTAAATGTATTAACCCACCTCATTCAGTAGCATTATTTCATACCATTTTAACACTCATTTTCCTATTGTGACACAATTTTGAACTCAGTATAATTCAGTTTCATTACTTTCCTGTGCTCCATATTCTGCTTTCTTCTCTCCTTTTTTTTTTTTT